>NW_022639762.1:206027-219511 GCF_010583005.1 Odontomachus brunneus | reverse complement strand
GGGGGGGGGGGGCTATGGTCACAGGCCCCCCCTGTCGTCAACCTGCGATGGGCCGAGTGAGAGGACGGAAGCCGGCGCGTCTACGGCGGGCGCGCCGGAGGATCGGGCTACCGCCGCTGGGAGGGGGAAAGTATGGAAGAGGGAGACAAGGATGGCGGGGTGGGTGAGCGCCATAGAAGGTTGGAAAGAAAAAAGTTGGAGAAGTAGGAAGAGGAGAAGATTGGAACGAGGACAGAGGAGGAGGATGAGGAGAGAGAAGAAACGGAAATGGATGAGGAGGAGACAGTCGCATGGACGGATTGTGATAGGGGAAAGAAGAACAGAGACTTCATATTGACGAGATTGAGTTACGTAAGGGAAAGCGCGGGCTATATGGACGAGGTTTGGCAGAAAAGCAAAAGGATGAGTAATGTTGATGAAGAAAGATTGGCATTGAGGAAGGAGGAGATAGTAAGATACTGTGAGGGAATGGCCAGGTTATTCAAACAAAAGACGGAATACCCAGAGGGATTGATACGGGAGAAGGATAAGATTTTGGATGAGGACGAAATCAGGGAGAAGGAAATGAGAGAGGAAATAAGAGAATGGAATAATAAATGGAGTAAATGGGATTTGAACAGGAAAAATTGGGAGAAGGAAAGAAAAGGATGGTTCTCCCTCTCCTGGACTATTACAGCTCAGCGAGAACGGACTTAACAATAAAACAAAACAGAACAGATTCATTAATGGCATAAGAAAAGATTGCAACATTACACCCTATTATTGACGTATAGAGTGGATAAAGGTGGATATGAGAAGAGAGTATCATGTAGGATGTTTCGTCTACTATATGATTAATGTGCAGCAACCTAAGTTTATTTTTGATAAATTTAAACTAAGAAGAACGGCTTCTGAGAGGGACACGAGGGCTGAGTCAAATCTTTTCGAGATATCACCCAGCAGCACAAAGCTCTACAAATGCTCTTTCGAGTGCAGTGCTGTCAGGCTGTGGAACGGATTACCTCTAGATATTCGTGCAGCTAAAACTATAGGACAGTTTATATCCAAATACTACAGCTTTCCGAAGTGGTTGTGTGGAGGTGATGCAAAGTGATGTGTGCAGCCCTGCTTAATGATCGTTTGATATGTTATTACACCGATGTATATCCGAATTGTAATAAGCCTTCGTTTTGTTTTCGCGGTTATCCATTTTGTAAACATGCCCGAAATATTTTAACGAAGTTTTTACCTTTACCGGCCGTAAAACTATCCTATTTTTATGAATTTTAAAAGAAAATCTCTTATACAAGGTGTTTCACTTTAAATGATATGGTCGATTATCTCGCGAATCGGTGATTTTATTGAAAACATTTTCAAACGAAAGTTGCATGGATTGAAGGGGGACACATGATAAAAATGTGGACTTGACGTTGAGTGACCTTGTCAAAATCAAGTCAAAGTCATTATTTTTTTTTAAACGGAAACCCTTATCTTTTATTACATATTCATGTAGCTTATCGCGAGAGCTTTTCCAAACACTATAATAAAATTATGTTTCATTGAGTACTTTCCGAGTTATGGAACCTGAAAGTTACAGTACCGCCGGCGTTATCTATGTACACATGCGCGTGTGAGCGGGATTCCTACGCACGCGCGTCTCCGCGATCTATCCGTACTACTTGACATACGCTCACGCGCATGGAATTGAGTCCAATCCTTCCCAATTGAACGATTCAACTTTCATCTTTTTTCGTATAGCTTTTTCTTTTTTTATCTAAGTGGGCTTTTTCAAAATAGCCCATTACAGTTCAAGTGAAATCGTTGATATTGTCTTAACTTTCAAACTCCATAACTCGGAAAGTACTCAATGAAACATAACTTTATTATAGTGTTTTGGGAACTCTCGCGATAAGCTAGAAGAATATGTAATAAAAAATAGAGGTTTCCGTTTTTAAAAAAACATTAATGACATTGACTTGATTTTGAAAAGGTCACTCAAGGTCAAGTCCACATTTTCATCATGTGTCCTTCTTCAAGTCATGCAACTTTCGTTGGAAAAATTTTTCAATAAAATCATTGATTCGCGAGATAATCGATCATATCACGTAAAGTGAAATATCCTGTATATAGGAAGATGCGGTTTTTTTCATGAAATTGTTTGACATTTAAACAGCAAAAAAATATTTTTATTTATAAAATGGTGCGTTTTAATGTTTCCAAATAGCGATCGAATTAGAGGTCATCAGAAAAACATGCCTTCATAGTGGAAGTGATTCAGCCTCTGCAAATTATTTGAAACAAAAAATCCGACGATTTCTATTAATTATGAGTCGCTATGGCTGGTACTAGAATGAATTCGATTGCATGGAATTTATAAAAAATATAGCATGTAAAAAGAATTTGATTTTTCCCCAAAAAATCTATTACTTTTTTGCTTATAAAAATCGAATTTTTGTTTTAAAAACTTAATTCTAGTACCAGACATGCGCAAAAGTATTAGGATCAAGAAAAAAACTGCAATAGGTTATCTTTATTAATTTTTTAGTTACCACTTCTACCAGCTCGAAAAACACGGTTTCGAAAAAACCCGTTTAAAGTTTTAGTTTGACTTTTTTTATATATAACAAAATTTTTAGCGTACTTACGGTTATTTTGCAATGTCAGGCGCATACAATAAACCTTCTGCTTCTTTAAAAAAAATCATTTTCTGTCAGTTTCTCTAATCGCCATGCTGTTCTGGCTTTTTTTGAAGAATTTGATGTGCGAAGATTAGCTAGTCTCACGCGTTGTCTGTCTTTTTCGTTGGCACACAGCTTCGCAATTATTCCAATACGGATCCCCAACATGTTCATTGTTTTCAATAAATTTTTAAATCCGTTATTGAATGTACAGGTTGCCAAAAATGCTGCGACAAATATAATTTTTGCACCAGAAAAGATACGTTTCAGCACGAAGTACCACAGAACTCCGTTATAACTCTCGTTATTATTTTGTGTATGTCCCCTGAGACATCGCGTTAATAAATTATCATCAGATGTCTTCATCAATTTTATAAATGGCAATTGAATGTCAGAAGCCAAAGGTGGATCGTGATAATAATTTTAAAATATGCCGTTAGTCTTCGCGACGCGCCAGCTGCACCAAAAATCTGACCCTGGAATGAGAATGCATGGGCTCTTCATCGGTTGATACTTTATGATAATATTTTGCCCATACTGCATTTTTCATACCCTACAAAGACTTTGTGTATCAGTACATCGTATTGCTAATCCATAATAAATAATGAGATCTTTAATTAATTTTTCTGTTAATTTTCCTGCTCCCTTGCCACTAATACATTTATGCGATTTTTTAGCGTTTCTCAATCTACTCCCCGTTTTTTAACGTATGCAATGCATTCTTTTTTTTTACCAATAATTCGTCTTCATATGAGTTTTTATTGACTAAACTTTTGAAAGTTTTGCTATCTCCATTACCTATATAATTTTCGTACATAACGCCGTGTAAATCTTTTGAACGTTGGAACATTTCAATAATGTCGTCGACTTCCACTTTTCCAGCGTTTCCTAAATGATTAATCGTGGTTTTCTTCGTGTTCTTCTTGCCACAATCTTCTATAGAATCATCATGTTTTCGAAGTGAACATGCTTTACAGAAGCTAGATTTAATTACAACATTTAGTACTTTGTTTGCGTACTTTCCAATCAGTGTTGTTGTGCCCTTTACTGTTGGACACGAAAGAAAAGGATTTAGAATCGATGCTGCGGGCGCGGCAAGGAGTCTGGCGGTGGGATGATCAAAGAATGTAGTCGAATACGTAGTAAAATAACTTTATTGTAAAGAATACTAGTTTATTTACTAAACTCCCGAAACTTATATTACTTATATTACACACGCGGGATGCGCGACAAGTACATACGTCGCGGGCGAGAGACCGGAGGAAGAATTCCCCGTGCGCGGTCTTCTCTGCTCCTTTTATAATAATTGTTAGCCTTGTTGGAGAGGGTGCCTTGGCAACAAGGAAGTTGCAAAATTTGGTAATAGTCCGGTACGTTCCGGCTCAAAGTCCGAGGCGCGGAATGTACAAGGTGGTGCTTAGCGCAGCACTTGCACATCCGCTGCCTCGTTGTAGCGCAGTCAAAACGCTTCTTCATGAAGTGGCGCTAGAAATAATATTCACAATTATAATAGAGTAATAATAAAAAATAAGGACGAGAAGCCTCTTTTGCTTCATTGTACCATCACCAAATACAGTTAAATGTAACAGTTCGTTTCTCGCTTTTATATTTTCATCGATTTCTTCTTTTGCGGTGTTTTTCAAACTAAGATCGTGCACAGCTTGCGCGGCTGTGTAAATGTTATCCATAGCAATGTAACGCTCTTGCGTTACGTGCGGGATAAACTTAGTCGATGCGGTTCAAGATTTAACTCAATAAATGGAAAGCAGTGGCGTAAGTAATAAGAAGTGTAAAATATATTCTGAAGTAAACGCTATTTACAATTATTTACAGATAGCGCGACGCTGTTGGTGCGTGGTCGCGTTTTTGCTCACGGCGTGAGTCTTCGTTGTCGCGATGACAGCTGCGAGCGTCCGGGCTCGCGCGCGGGTCACAGGACGCGATCGACGTTGTCTCGCGAGCTTCTGTTGCCCGCGTCGTGAGTTTGTATATTCAGCGGGATATAAACAGTTGTTGATACCGGCTTTTAACCGAGCCGGTTTCGGAACGGTTGTTGTCGCGCTGTGTCTTGCGACTTGTATACGCACCGGCGTTAATGCCGTCCGAATATCCGTGTGACTCGCACACGATAACGCGTCACTCATACACTGCTGCGTGTAGGTGAGCCATGAGCAGCACGGAGTGGCGGAGGGAGCTAGCGGTATACGATCGTCGGACGCTTGGAGAGGGAATAGTGGTGGGAGTCGCGGCGATCTTCCATCCTCTATCGCAAACGTAAGAACGAGAGAAATAGCATTATAAGACGTCTGGACAGAAATGCCGTCCTAAAATACGTGTGACACACACTAAGAAAACGCTTGACTCACACTGTCTCGTCTATACGTGAGCAATACGCGGTGTCCCGACGACTGTTTCGCTCGCTCGAACGTTCATACATTTTTCATTGTTAGCAAGGAAATTACTGTAATGTAAAAATCTTGGGGAAAGGTTTTTAGGAGGCTTTGACAAATGCTTCTTAATAACTACTCTTAAAAAAAAAATAAATACTAGATTTATTTTAATATAAAATACTGAACCAACATAGAATATGTTGCAACAATATAACGTTTGTGTAGGTTGTCGATCGAAGAAGAGTATTTTTAATTTTATTGTTGCATAAACACGCGAGATATAATTATTTCATATTTTATGCGTTCGAGTATCGTTCCATCGTTACATCACGCGAAACACAAGCATGGTTTCGGAATCATCCCGAGATCCACTTAATCAAGTGGCCTGCTCGTTCGCCAGATCTAAATTTGATCGAAAATGTTTGGGCACAAATGGTTCAACACTGGGAACCAAGAAGGGAAAGGACGGTAGCAGCGTTAGTCGATCTTGCGAGAGAAGTCTGGGAAGAACTTCGGCTTCGATCCGACTTTCTCGCGAACTTAATTGATTCGATACCTAATCGATTCAATCAAGTTATCGACCGTGCCGGATATTGGACTGACTATTGACTATCGACCTCAACTGCTTCGACACAAAAATCGGCCCTTCTCAGGGCCACCAAATTTTATAACGATGGAACGATACTCGAACGCATAAAATATGAAATAATTATATCTCGCGTGTTTATGCAACAATAAAATTAAAAATACTCTTCTTCGATCGACAACCTACACAAACGTTATATTGTTGCAACATATTCTATGTTGGTTCAGAATTCTATATTAAAATAAATCTAATATTTATTTTTTTTTCAAGAGTAGTTATTAAGAAGCATTTGTCAAAGCCTCCTAAAAACCTTTCCCCAAGATTTTTACATTACAGTAATTTCCTTGCTAACAATGAAAAATGCATGAACGTTCGAGCGAGCGAAACAGTCGTCGGGACACCGCGTATTGCTCACGTATAGACGAGACAGTGTGAGTCAAGCGTTTTCTTAGTGTGTGTCACACGTATTTTAGGACGGCATTTCTGTCCAGACGTCTTATAATGCTATTTCTCTCGTTCTTACGTTTGCGATAGAGGATGGAAGATCGCCGCGACTCCCACCATTATTCCCTCTCCAAGCGTCCGACGATCGTATACCGCTAGCTCCCTCCGCCACTCCGTGCTGCTCATGGCTCACCTACACGCAGCAGTGTATGAGTGACGCGTTATCGTGTGCGAGTCACACGGATATTCGGACGGCATTAACGCCGGTGCGTGTACACGCGAGATGCGTTATGCGATATCAGAGCTAGGTAGCCGATGTCGACGTCGCGAATCCACCTCGATCGACGGAGCGGTCTGGGTAGAGGATGTCGACGTCGCGTATCCACCTCGGTCGACGAAACGGGTTAGGTAGAGGATGTCGACGTCGCGTAGCCACCTCGATCGACGGAATGGTTCAGGTAGAGGATGTCGACGTCGCGTATCCACCTCGGTCGACGGTACGGTTCAGGTAGAGGATGTCGACGTCGCCTATCCACCTCGGTCGACGGAGTGTCTAGCAAACGGTAAAGTTCGCTACGAATTCTGTTCGGTTGAGCGTCTCAGAGGAGCTCTCCGACGGATCTCTCTCGATCCCGATTTCGCGTCGGCTTTTATACTAATTTTAGCAAACAGCGAAGCTGTTTGTTGTCGTCGCGGTTGTTCGGCGCCTGTTTCGTAAATGTTCGGCGTAAACAATTTATTGTTCGTGACGATAACTTTCAGGGATCGTCACATCACCCCCCCCCCCCTTCGAAGTGTCCGTCTCGGGCACTTATATACAAACTAAAGATTAAACGTTCAGCCTACCTATGTACACACTAAATATTAACCTAAGACTAATCGAACTATCAAACTACGGGTAACGAACTTTATATAACCTAATCTAACTATATAATGCTACACTTATTTGTATACGAAATTATTAACCTGAATCACTTAACTTTACTATCGACTGTGACTAACGCTTTGTTAATTCTGTATCTCTTAACAATATAATTCTTACTAAACTAGACTGTAATAACCTATTCTAACTAATATGACCTGACATTGGTCTTACTCTTAGCGCCTCGATCTATTTTACTTTATACGCGATTATTAATTCGCCTGTTTTTGAGAATTTGAACCTCCAAAATTCTCCGTCGACGTACCGCCGGTACTTATGTGACTTTTGTGCCGCATAGTACGGTACGTCGACGGTTCTCCCATTGGAGATTTTGATTCGGATTGGAAGTTCGTCGGCCGCGTGTTGTGGTTTATCTGCCGATGGTTTTATGCAAATCCTCGGTAGCCACGATACGTTAGAAAGAATTATCACCCTTGACTTCGTCTTGCTTCCGCCTTGTTGCGACTCGTTTCCGTTGGTGGTACGGGTGACTGGTGTTGTCTGGTTCGATGTCCGCTGGGCGGTTCTCGTTGATGATTTTTATGCTGGTACCGTGCTTGTGTCCCATGTGACCGGTCTGATTTGAATCCGGCTTTGCTGGTGTCGGTGCTTGTCGGTTGCCCATCAGCTCTTGTAATTTGCTTTGGGCGATCCTAGCCGATGGTGGTAATTTTCTACATGGCTGGCCTTTATTGTTGTAGCATGTCTATTGGTGTCCTTTTTCCTGGTGGTAGCTGTTTTTGTTGCCCAAACATCTGCTTTCTTTCCTCCATTGGGTTAATCGGCTGGAAGAGGCTGTCCCATAGGTTTGGGCTTCCTTCTCGCTCGAGGTTGTGAACAGCGTCTCAATAGTTTCATCGGTGTCAATTTCCTCCATCGTCGACGAATGTTGATCAGTATTGCCTCTTTACTCCCTTTATATCGTTATCGTGTTTGTGTTTCTGTACCTGGTCTTGGATTGTTGTTATCGTTGGCTTTTGCTTATTGTTATTTCGGTATTTGGTTGCTGCTGTATTCTTGGCCCGGTTTCTGCTGGGATTCGGCCAGATTTTACTCGGGTAATGTTCTCATTGTTCGGGTAACGGCTCAGGACTGCCCACAGAAGGCACCCTAGATGAATTAAGAAACAGACTAAGTAAATATGTCTCCGATAACCCGCAACGGTTCACAAATAGAACGGAAGACGAATGAACGAGCCAAGAGACAGAAGTATCATATAGAAACGACCCTGCGACGGTCGCAAAAACAATTAACCAAATGCGTAAATGGGGATGTCAATTCGACGGGAAAGATCCAATTTCTTTCCTGGAGCGAATTGAAGAACTGCAAAATAGTTACGAATATACCGACGAACAAATGCTGCAGGGCTTACCGGAACTACTGCGCGGAAGTACCTTACAATGGTACAGGAACAACAAGAAGGCATGGAAAGACTGGAATGACTTCACGAACGCATTACAGTATTTCCCATATAGATACAAGAACCAATTAAAAATAGAAGTACAAAGACGACTGCAGTAAGTAAACGAACCATTTAGGCACAGAACTGGCGACGCTCATGAGAAGAGCAGGATTTTCAAGAAGAGATCAGATAGAGCAAACATAGGAAAACATGTCGCCAGACTTAAAGCTGCACATCAGGAAAGAGAACATATATACACTAGGAGAACTAGGGGCCTAAGCAGCAGAGATAGAGGATATTGAACGTCAGAGGAAAAGTGTGCGCACAAATACGCGCTCACTACCGCAAACGGCAACAACGGCAGCATATAATGCCACGGATTGCTGCTGGCGATGCAAACAAAGAGGACATACAAGAAGATTTTGCAGACAACCGGCAAAGAAGTTTTGCTCCCAGTGCGGGAGGGATGGAGTTTTGACAAAAGACTGCCATTCACGACCGAGAAACGCCGCACGGACCGAGGAGCAATAGGGTGACCTTCGGTCCCAAGGACACCACAAATAATATACACACCGCGCCCACGCGTAAGAATCAAGATATACAAGACACCGCTTAACGTATTAATCGACTCCGGATCCGAGATTTCATGTATAAGTCATAGAACCGCGATGTTAGCAAACAAGTGGCAACATCCAATACAGAAAAGAGACAAATCAATACGCCTGGCGAATGGCACAAGTATAAAAATTCGAGGAAAAGTAAAGGTACCGGTAACGATAGATGACAGATGATACTGGCATACATTTGATGTTATACCAAACCTGGAAAGCCCCATGCTCATCGGAGTGGACTTATGGGCAAAACTCCGAAAAACATTACCGCTACCAAAAGAAATACGGCAGAAAAGTCGGAGGAAAACATGCATAATATCAGAGGGTATGCAACCGCGTACAAACAAGGAGACACAACAATTGGAACGATTCCTACAGAACGAATTCAAGAAATTCGAGAAAATTCACGGTCCGACAAAATTAATACAACATAAAATCAGGGTGAAACCAGGAATAGAACCAACCAGGAATTAAACAACGATACAGGCCGAGGAATCCAGCAATGCAGAGTATAATCGTTAGAGAAGTTAACGAAATGAAAGAGGCAGGAATAATTGAACCGTCACAGAGCCCATGGAGCTCACCGATTGTCTTAGTAAAAAAGAAAGATGGAAAACATAGGTTCTGCATCGACTTTAGGAAGGTTAACAAAGTAACCGAAATGAAATATCTCACAACACTCGACCTGAAAAACGGCTACTGGCAAATACCGCTAACACCAGACAGCCGCGCAATCACCGCTTTTACAGTACCGGGCAGAGGACTAAAACAATTTAAAGTGATGCCATTTGGACTACACGCCGCACCAGCAACCTTTCAGAGTTATTAGACTCAATTATAGGACCGGAACTAAAAGCCAATGTGCAAGTATATCTGGACGATATAATTATCGCTACCAGAACCTTCAAGGAACACTACTAAGTAAGGTATTCGAACAACTAAGAAAGGCGAATCTCCGGCTAAATATAGAAAAATGCCATTTTTGTCGACCCAGTCTAAAATACTTGGGACACATAGTCGACAAGCAAGGCATAAGAACAGACCCTGAAAAAACGAACGCAGTAGCCAAATGGCCAACGCCGACAAACGTCCGCCAAATATGCCAATTCCTGGGCATGGCATCGTGGTACCGACGCTTCATTGCAGGATTTTCAAAAATAGCGGTACCACTAACAAATTTAACACAAAAACAGGAAAAATGGAAATGGGGAGACGAAGAAGAAAAAACATTTTAAACACTAAAGCAAACACTAATTACCGCACCGATATTAGCCTGCCCGGACTTTAACCAAGAATTCACCCTACAAACAGACGCCAGCACGCACGGACTAGAAGCGGTACTCACGCAGGTAGTCGAGGGGGGAGAGCGCGTGATAGCATACGCAAGTCGGACGCTCAATAATGCCGAAAAAAATTACAGCGCAACAGAACTAGAGTGCCTGGCAATAGTATAGGGAATCAGGAAAATGCGCTGTTATATAGAAGGATACAAGTTCACCGTACTAACCGACCATCAATCACTACGATGGCTAGAAAAACTAGAATCACCATCAGGACGATTAGGCAGGTGGAAGTTCGAATTACAACAGTATACATTCGACATACGCTACCGAAAAGAAAGCATGAATAGAGTAGCCGACGCACTATCCCAACAACCAGTAATCGCCGCATTACAAGCAAACACGGAGTGCCAATGGTACAAACAAAAGAAAAAACAAGTTGCAGAGCAACCTCAGCTATTACCAGACTACCAGATAAGGGACGGCAACTTGTACAGACATATCCTCCACAGTCTCGACTTCAAAGAGATATCAAGCCAGGATCAATGGAAACGATGCATACCTCGCGAGCAACGTCCGGAGATACTACAAACATATCACGACGACCCATCAGCGGGTCACCTCGGGATCGCGAAAACAATATGCCGAGTAGCTCGGCTATACTATTGGCCAGGGATGTTTAGAGACATCAGCCACTATGTAAAAAAATGCAAAAATTGCATGGCCCACAAGGCATCACAAATGCAACCAGCAGGAAAGCTGCACGCCACGGTGGTACAAAGACCATGGGAGCAGGTCTCGCTAGACCTGATAGAACCGCTACCAAGGTTCAAAAAGGGATACACGTGGATCCTCACGATGCAGGACCGATTCTCGAAATGGATCGAGATAAAGCCTCTACGCCAAGCAACAGCTAGCGCAGTGGCACAAGGCTTTCTAGAAGAGATCGCCTACCGACACGGATGCTCGGATGTTATAATATCGGACAATGGGACGCAATTCAAATCGGGGAACATGAAGAAAATAACCAAGGAACTAGGAATACAATACCGGTGGACACCGGTATGGACTCCCCAATGCAACCCCGTAGAAAGAGCAAATCGTACGATAAAAACAATGATCTCCCAATACATAGAAAGAGAAACTAGGATGAAAATTTAAGCCAAATAAAGTTTGCTTTTAATACAGCGCAAAACGAAGGCACAGGATATACGCCGGCGTTCTTGAACAACGGTAGAGAACTCGCTGGACCGTGCGAATTAGAACGAAAACAAAGCCCAAGTACGACATCAACAAAGCTCCGCGAACAATTAAAGGACGTGTATGAACTAGTAAAAATCCATATGGCTCGGGCGTTCCAAAAACAGGAGAAATTCTACAACTTAAGGAGAAAGCCCTGGAAACCGAAAATCGGAGATATCGTATGGAAACAGACACACACTGTCCAACAAAGAGAAAGCTATCAACTCAAAATTAGTACCGAAGTATGTGGGACCGCTAACGGTAAAGAGATTCATCTCACCAGTAATCGTAGATCTAATCGACGAAAACAAAAAATGGCACAAACATATACACGTACACGATCTAAAACCAAATAACAATGAATAGACAACAAACGAAATTATTCGTTCCCCCTCCAACCGAACAATCAAACAGAGCTAAGGGGGAAATTAGCGTATTAAAAGAGGACGCCAGGTTTAGTAAGAGCACTGCAAGGAAAGCGATCGCTCCAACAAGACCAGATACGAAATGAAATTCAACGAGGAGTTTAAAAGATGGCTCGAGAACTGGGAGCCGTCGAAGGAAACGTTACCTGAGCAACGGGAATATTACCCGAGTAAGTTTTGGTCCGACACGTTGAGGGCAAACACGCAAAGCACAAATTGGGAGCCGAAACAACGAGGATATAAAAGATACGAGACCACAGCTCGAGACACCAATCCGCAATCATGGACATAGACGAAACGATCAACAACCTATTAACAATCTGGAACGAGTCAGAGGCCCAGGCACTATGGGACGCGTTAATCACATGCGAAGACGCGAACCAGAACACGGAGGAACAAGGCCGAGCGGTAGTGAGGAAGCTCCCACCAGGGAAAAGACCACCAATAGACATACCAACCGAAAAGCCGAGATCAAGACCAGCAGTCCCCTGTCTGAAACCACCACCGTCAGCCATAATCGCACATAAAAAACGCCAAGAACTGATGGGCAAACAACTACCACCAGCACCACAAAGAAAAAACCGATCACACATCAGACCGGCAACATGGAGTGGACACACAGACAAACCAGCAACAACGGCCACAACCCAGACATCAAACCAGGCCTCAAGCACCACGCACACCAACAACAGGGGCAACTCTCCACCCGCCGGAAACAGAACACAACTTACGGTGAGAGTAATATCAAACAAACCATGTCTGACGAAAATACGGGTGATATCATCAATAGAGAAACCTCGCCGCACAACGGACAAATCGCCGATCCGCGTACAAATCTCCGATGGGCGTACCGTCGACGTGCCACATTATGCGGCGCATATATCGCACAAATACCGGCGGTACGTCGACGGAGAACTATGGAGATTTAAGTTTTCCAAAACCGGCGAATTAATATGCACGTACAAAGTAAAATAAAAACGAATCTGGCAATCCGTATAAGATCTAAACCATTAATAAGGGGAAAGAATTAAGAATAGGATTAAGATTAGGATAAATTAGAATAGTTTACAGATGTAAAATAATAACATGGTGGAGGGTAGAGAATAAGCATATATTAGGTGAAGTAAAAAGTTCTGATCCTTTTTTCGCTTTATTTCGACGATGAAATTAACATAGTTAGGATTATCCGATTTCGATCAAATATGCGCCGTTTTGTTCGATAACTTTTGTCCATTTTGAAGGCAATTTCATAATTCCGTGATTGAAGAAGTCCTCGTCCCTATTGGTAAAAAACTTGAAAAGCTCATTTTCACAAGCCTCTCTTGAGGCCAGTTTTGTACCATCAAGAAAATTTTACAAATGCTTGAAAAGGTGATAATCGCTTGGTGCCAAGTCTGGACTATATGGCGGGTGCAATAGAACCTCCCATCCAAGCTCTCGGAGCTTCTGGCGCGTCGTTAATGATGTGTGCGGCCTGGCGTTGTCTTGATGGAACACAACACTCTTCCTATTGGCCAATTCTGGC
>NW_022639762.1:199229-199550 GCF_010583005.1 Odontomachus brunneus | reverse complement strand
TGCAAAAAAAGGGGGGGGGGGTGATTTAATGATCCGGAAAATCGTCACGATAATCGGGGAACGTTATTTAGAATTAACGCCGAACAACCGCGCGCGGAACAACCGCAAGGTCAACAAACAGCCGGTCTGTTTGTTGCAAATTAGTATAAAAGCCGACGATAACGATATCGAGAGAGATTGATCGGAAAGTTCCTCTCAGGCGCACGACCGACCAGAACTCGAAATTCCTAGAGATCCTAGACATTCCGTCGACCGAAGTGGATACGCGACGTGGGTTTCCTATCCATACACCGCTCCGTCGACCGAAGTGGATACGCGACG
>NW_022639762.1:197759-199219 GCF_010583005.1 Odontomachus brunneus | reverse complement strand
GTTTTTTCGCTTTATTTCGACGATGAAATTAACATAGTTAGGATTATCCGATTTCGATCAAATATGCGCCGTTTTGTTCGATAACTTTTGTCCATTTTGAAGGCAATTTCATAATTCCGTGATTGAAGAAGTCCTCGTCCCTATTGGTAAAAAACTTGAAAAGCTCATTTTCACAAGCCTCTCTTGAGGCCAGTTTTGTACCATCAAGAAAATTTTACAAATGCTTGAAAAGGTGATAATCGCTTGGTGCCAAGTCTGGACTATACGGCGGGTGCAATAGAACCTCCCATCCAAGCTCTCGGAGCTTCTGGCGCGTCGTTAATGATGTGTGCGGCCTGGCGTTGTCTTGATGGAACACAACACTCTTCCTATTGGCCAATTCTGGCCGCTTCTGGTCGATCGCCTGCTTCAATCTGGTCAGTTGTTGACAGTAGAGGTCCGAATTGAGTGTTTGGCCCGATGGGAGCAGCTCATAGTGGATGATTCCTTTCCAATCCCACCAAACACACAGCAAAACCTTCTTGGCCGTTAATCCGGGCTTGGCGATCGTTTGGGCCGGCTCACCGCGATTGGACCACGATCTTTTTCGGCTGTTGTTCTCGTATGTGACCCATTTTTCATCACCAGTCACCATCCGCTTCAAAAATGGGTCGATTTCGTTACGTTTCAGCAAAGAATCGCAGGCATCAATTCGGTCCAAAAGGTTCTTTTGCGTCAATTCGTGTGGCACCCATACATCGAGCTTCTTCTTGAGACCAGCCTTATGCAAATGGTTCCAAACGGTTTTCTGGCTAATCTTCAGTTCCTGGGCAATGGAATAAGTGCTCACATGCCGGTCCGACTCGACGATTTCCATGATTTTATCGACATTTTCGACGATTGGCCTACCAGAGCGTGCCTCATCTTCGACGTCCATATTACCAGAACGGAATCGTTGGAACCACCGCTTTGCTGTTGCATTCGATACTGTATTGGGTCCATAAACAGCACAAATTTTTTTGGCCGCCTGCTCCGCCTTTTCACCTTGGTCGTAGTGGTACTGAAGAATGTATCGAATTTTCTCTTTTTTTACCTCCATTTTGGAACGCTGTAACACACAACTGGCTTGACCAAACACAAAACTGTCACAGAACTTTTTTTGAAGCGTAATGTCACCTTTAAATCGCCGTATAGTATGACCCGATGCGATGTATACATCGTGAGATATGGCTCACTAAAGACATCTAGCGGAAAACACTCAGAACTTTTTACTTCACCTAATAATATAGAGTTAAGTTAGAATTAAGTTTTGCGAACATAAGCGTAGATAGAAGTAGTTAGTGCCAGGGACAGGCACTGCAAAAAAAGGGGGGGGGGGGGATTTAATGATCCGGAAAATCGTCACGATAATCGGGGAACGTTATTTAGAATTAACGCCGAACAACCGCGCGCGGAACAACCGCAAGGTCAACAAACAGCCG
>NW_022639762.1:195093-197640 GCF_010583005.1 Odontomachus brunneus | reverse complement strand
CCGATACCGCTCTGCCGACCGAAGTGGATACGCGACGTGGGTTTCCTATCCATACACCGCTCCGTCGACCGAAGTGGATACGCGACGTCGACATCCTTTCTCCGATACCGCTCTGCCGACCGAAGTGGATACGCGACGTCGGCTTCCTATCCATACACCGCTCCGTCGACCGAAGTGGATTCGCAACGTCGACATCCTTTCTCCAACACCGCTCTGCCGACCGAAGTGGATACGCGACGTCGGCATCCTATCCATACACCGCTCCGTCGACCGAAGTGGATACGCGACGTCGACATCCTTTCTCCGATACCGCTCTGCCGACCGAAGTGGATACGCGACGTCGGCTTCCTATCCATACACCGCTCCGTCGACCGAAGTGGATACGCGACGTCGACATCCTTTCCTCCTCACGCCACGCCGCTAACACCTACGATCGCGAACGCATACAGGGCGTAAGAGACCGGTGACGACAAGCACCTTTAAACCAGCCAGGTTAAAACCGGGGTAAATAAACAGCTTAAAGCCGACGAGGCAACGAACTCCGAACGACGAACAATAGCATATCAGGAAACATTCCCGACCGCGTCCTCGCGCGCCTCGACGCTCGCAGCTGATCGCGAGACGACAACATCGGCTCCCGACGAGAGCAAAAACGCGACCACGCGCCAACGGCGTAACGTCGCATGTAAATAATTGTACATAGCTTTGAAATTAAAATATAGTTCCACGTTATTATAACCTACACCACTGCTTTTCATTTCACAAACGAAACCCGGACCACACCGACTAAGACTATCCCGCACGTAACGCAAGGCCGTTACAATTGTTTACCTGTCGGAATTGTCCGATTTGAGGTCATGCACATGTATGTGTTTGCTAGGGTAGGGGCAACAGAGCGGTGCTAGATAGTCGATGTCGACGTCGCGAATCCACCTCGGTCGACGGAGTGGGCTGGGTAGAGGATATCGACGTCGCGTATCCACCTCAGTCGACGGAACGGATTAGGTAGAGGATGCCGACGTCGCGTATCCACTTCAGTCGACGAAACGGGTTAGGTAGAGGATGTCGACGTCGCGTATCCAACTCGGTCGACGGAGTGTCTAGGAAGCGGTAAGGTTCGCTACGAGTTCTGTTCGGTTGAGCGTCTCAGAGGAGCTCTCCGACGGATCTCTTTCGATCTCTATTTCGTATCGGCTTTTATACTAATTTTAGCAAACGGCGAAGCTGTTTGTTGACGTCGCGGTTGTTCGGCGCTTGTTTCGCGGATGTTCGGCGTAAACAATTTATTGTTCGTGACGATAACTTTTACGGATCGTCACAGCAGTATAGTACATACGCGTAGTAAAGCCGTTACATAAATCTATTAAACCACAAAATATATTTAAGCCACTCAAGCCAATGCCCAAAATGCGCCACACAAACACTATGCGTCGATTAATTTAAAACGATAGATTGTTAATAAGAGGACAAGACTCAGTGCTTTTTGTTTTGCAGCTACACTCAACGACTAATTTAAATCGGGAGCGTTCCAGATGCGCACATTGACAAACGGACACAGCCAACCACAACGCCGTATGTTTAAAGATATTCTAGAGACTCTATAAACAACGACAAATGATTGGATGTGTCTGTTTGTCAATGTGCGCATCTGGGACTCACTCTTTAAATCCTAATTCCATTTCTCCACTCTTACTGAAACGAACTTCTTTTTTAAATATTTTGCACTCTAGCAAATTAGTTAATTTAGGAAAAATCGATAAAAAACTAATGATACAATAACTTTGCAACACATCCACTTACACGTCATAATCACTAGACGCTCGCAGTTTTTTTTGCCGATGTACTCTGCAAACTCTGTTTCATTTTCCCTTGAATATCGATTCCCACGGAACTGTTGTTTCTTTGTTTTATATCAAGGTCAAATATTACTACATTTAGAAGTTTTCTTTTCGTGGAACATTTTGAGATATATCTTATTCAACTAACGCACGACAAAGAACAAGATTCAAGCAGTTCTAACGGTTTTCTACCTGCTCTTGAACTATTAGTGTATAGAAGGTAACAGTAAGGTATTCTCTGGACCAATAGAAACCTTTAAAGAATAAAGTAACATCTACCGGTTTTCTCTAAATACTGATCTGAATAATATGTACAAATGCTGCTGCGCTGGCACGCGCTTGAAGAGCCCATGCACTTTTATGTATTTGAGCTCGTAGCTCCGTTAATATTGCGAATTTTGAAAAATCCTTTTACAGGGATATTCTACACACATATAGGAATAAAAATTAGCAAAAAAAATCGATTTTTTAAAGCCAACAAAGGTGAAAACCTCCTTAAAGCTGTATGTATTTCTTGCGGTGGTTCATCGGGAGTGTACCTCTTGCCTGAGTGTGGGTCTGTGTGCGTGCTAAGTCTATCCACTCAATATTATGTATATTTTATGCCAACTATTATTATAATTATTCGTATGTATCATAGTTGCCCTTGAAAGGACTCAGCACACCCAGAGCGCCAAATAAATGACTCTTTCTCTCTCTCTCTCTCTCT
>NW_022639762.1:182402-194855 GCF_010583005.1 Odontomachus brunneus | reverse complement strand
CCCCCCCCAACTCTCTCTCACTCTCACTACACACGCACGCACGCACACACGCACGCACGCACGCACACATTGTGACGTGGCAGCCTCGGAGGCGCCCGTCCCAGGGAACCGTATCGATTTCGTGATAGTTCCTCGCGTATCGCGTCGCGAAAGAATTCTCGCGAAGGTTACCGGTTATCGCGTCCCGACGTATTTTCTTTTGTGTGTGAGTCTCTAGGAAAAATATAGGAAATATTTCGTGCGAGCGGAGCAGATTCGAAGGTCCTCGTGTCCCAAGTTTTGCATTCCTCGGCTTCTCTTGCCAGCCATCAGGACCAGTGGAGCTGGAGACATCAAGGGACAAAGGAGCATCGACCGACAGCTCATCGCTCTCACTCAGGTGAATCGCTCTCCAAGCATTTGACGTTAGAAAATTCTCGAATTCCCGATCGCTCTGCGTTATCGAATATTATAACGAATAGAATATTCGATAACGACAGCACAACTACTGAAAGAGCAAGTGATTCCGTTCAGCTGTATTTACGTTTTAGCAGGCGCTTGGCGGACATGGCAGGAGAACGAGACCGTCACGAAGATTCCAGCATGAAAAACTAGAGCGCCGATGGAGACCGCGAGCAGATTCACGACGGCAACAGTATCTCAAGACAAGTAATGTCTCAAGACAGAATTACCGAAAATTCCCGAATGCCGCTGGGCGAGAAGGAAAGCGACGAAGAAGGACCGCCGAGGATACGCGGTCCTCCGGAAGCCGATGGATCATCAGTCTTACCGCGACCGTCGCCGCGCGAAGACGCCTATTTCACTATCGAGATTGTTTGTGTCGAGAGAGCGCGCGAGAGAGCAAGGAGTGAGTGCGAGAGCGGAGCCAGAGAGCGAGGAGCGAGTGGAGCGCGTGAGAGGAGAAAGTGAGGGGGCAAAAGAGCGAACGAAAGAGGACCGTGCGGGATCGCCGACAAGGACACCGCCGCTGTCATCACCGCCACCCACCGGGAACGCCACCGCTTCTGTAAAACCTTCCATCTGCTCCGTATTTTGGTATCGTACCGTGCGTTTCGTGTACCGTTGTCCCGTCCCCGGAGCGGTCGCGCGTTAGAGGGCTCACCCGAGGAGATCGTCCTCGGGTTTTAATTGTCGCGATCATAATATCGTATCGTGTCTTGCGCTTTCTTTGTGAAAACAGCTTCGCGCGGACGTGCGAGAGTCCCGTCAATAAAATTCATTATTATCGATCACGCTTGGAGTCGTTTGTGTCATTCCTGAACCCATCCCGTCTCCGACTTAAAATCACGGAGAACTACCGCTCCCGACGGTTCCCGAGGCACGCGAATTTTGTCTCGATTCTTACGTTTCGCGGTTATCGAGATGGTGCGGCCTTTTCCGCACCTGGCGCCCAACTTATCGCTTCGCGTTGTGGCGTGATCCGGGGCCAACGGCAATTTGCCGACGCGGCGGACAGGCGACTGTTTGCCGTCGCTTGCGAGTAAGTCTCGCGAAAAGGCGTCGCACTCTATATCTCTATCTCTCTCTCTCCCCCCCCTCTCTCTCGCCCTTTCTCTGTCCCTCTCTCCCTCTTTGCCTCTTCCCCTCTCTTCCTCTCTCCCTCCCCCCAAATCTCCCTCTCTCTCCCTCTTTCTTTCTTTCTCTATTTTTCCGTATTTTTTGTACATTTCGAGATATTTCGGTGTGAAAATCAAAATGAGACACCCTGTATATGTAATATACAAAAAATCCATGAAACTCTGAACGGCACTTCGATCTCCAGACTTAACTCCTATGAACTTTTTTTTTTTGAGGACGGATTAAAGACATTGTCTATCAACATCGACCAACAACAAGAGACGACATGATGAAACGAATTCGAAACGCCTGTCAGTCGCTAAGCTCCGAAGAAGTTGTACGAGCTACGGATAGTGTTAAATCACGTTTGCGGAAATTGTGCATCAAAATGGCAAGCATTTTGAACATTTATAAATTATTGCAGACATTCACACATTTATACATTTTTCTCAAAACTTGTAAGAAATAATTAAATTAAATTCTAATAAAACTTGTTTCTTTTTCGAAGCTCTATCCAATGATACCCCATTCGACCTATGTTCCCATTTGAAATTTCAAAGTTGACCTAAGTAACACCTACTTCCGGTTTATTCCGGAAGTTGAAACTATCATCAATAAATACTTTTGGTATTCTTTAGTAATGAAAATTTTTTCCCTAACTTTCTACGACGTTCCATTGCTGAGAAAAACGGCTAGCACGGGTGGTCTGAAATACCCTGTATATATAATATTTTGAGATTTCTTAGAAGAAAGTTTGATATTTCTTGATATATGTGCTATTATTTTATTATCACACAGAACTTAACCTAATAACAATTATTGCACTTTTTTCTCTCTAGTAGATGTCACTAGTACGAGCAGTCGATGACTGACGTCGATAAGTGTGATTGACCGATTGGAGTCGACAATCGTAGTCGGCAGTCGAGTCGGCAGTGCAGTCAGTATCTGATATAGGCTTTACTCTCGCCTCGGATGTAACTTGCTTAGCTTTCCTCCTTTCTCTCTCCCTTTTTCGACTTTATTCACATTTCTTTATATCAATTCTCTCTACTGTCCTTTGTTATTCGTTTTTTAAACCCTGTCCCTCTCTACTAACCTAACATTGTTGCCACATCTTATAAATTATTAATTCTATGCGCTCAATTTCTTAGATCTTCCATTTTTTCAAAAAATTTTTTCCTTTAATATCTACGATTTTTTAACCAACATCATCATAATATTAATTTAAAAATACTTATAATGAGTATTTTTTTTATTAAAAAACGTTTAAATTGATTAAATTCAGCCCAAGATATGGGTCGACAAAGTTTGTGAGTTACGCTAACCAAAGTGTATAATAATCAGAGGAAAAATATAGTGTATAGGCAAAAGGTTAAATGATAGCTATTATTATAGTATTAAATAAGTCATTCATCTGGATTTATTTTCTCCCGCGATGGATGTTAATATCGTGGTTCCGTTCTCGTCTTCGGGGTCCTCCATTATGCAATTTCTCCTCGTCCTAGTTGCCAATAAGACATCGAGTCATACAAATTTTTGGAACACGAGACCATCAACTTTTTGGCGTTCGCACACTAACGTTGTGCGGGTACTCAGCACGCCCGAACTCGTGATTTTTTACGTTAAATCATTATGACGTTAAATCATTATAACGCTCTTTAGATCGCTACGTCACAAATTATATTTCGTATATAAGAAAGTTATTTAAAAATTTTTTTTACATTTCCTCCTGATGAAAGGAATCTTCCCACGAGTTCGAGCGGATTTGAATATTTTTTAAACATTTCTGTAAACATATGGTATTACTGTTAGACTTATATTATTTATTTTTTAATGCATGCTTAATTATGTTATCCCATAATGATTTTGGTGTTACTTTAATTAGTAAAAATATCAGTTTTACGATTTCAATTTATCGAAATTTCTAATAAATAGCGGGTTTCCTATTTTCTACACTATAAGGAGATGCTTGTTTGTTCGTCGCTTGTCTCGGATTTTATATAAGTTTCTTCAGATGTTCGTACGGCTTCGCTTGCCGTTTGTTTGCCTCCGGTGGAGGTTGGCACAGTTCGCTCGGTCTTTCACTATAAGTTATAAGATGGTTTTCAGTTATATGATTTTTAAATCAATTAATATTGCCCGTAAGCTATGTATTTAAGAAAAATACAATAAGACGCGCACGTTGATCAAAATATCAGAGTTGTGATTTAAACAAAAAGCGTTACAATAATACACCGACCGTTCCCCGTCTTTTGCGACCGCACCACCGCCAGCGCCATATCACCGAGGCCGCGCAAACAGTTCCGATCGCGATCGGAAGCTACCGAATCGCGCCAGTGCCGACTTCGGTCGAAAAAAATCCGAGCGAACTGTGCCAATCTCCACCGGAGACAAACAAACGGCAAGCGAAGCTGTACGAACATCCGAAGAAACTTATATAAAATCTGAGACAAGCGACGAATAAACAAGCATCTCCTCGAGAACAGCGAAACCGAGAAATATGTACTCATTAGAGTTTCCGTAGAATATTCCATTGTATATTCGCAGTATTCTAGCATTTCGAATCCGACGGGTTGTGAATACGCAATCACATAATCCCGAGCTGTGGATACGTAGCCGTTCGCTCCAATCCGAAAGCTGCGGACACGCAGCTATCAATTCCAAATACTAAGTTGTGAATACGCAGCTACCCGTCTCAGGCTGTGGATACACAGCTTACTGCTTCGTCCCGAGTGGGACCTATTGACCACGATACGATTGGACACAGATTGTAATGATTAGTTTGACCTAGTAATTCACTAGATAATTCTTTTCATCGGTTGGTTGTGTCCAATCGTACCGTGGTCAATCGGGACGCTCCTCTTCGTCCCAAGCCGTAAATACGTGGCTACCCGTGGTTCTCCGCAAACCGTGAATTCACGGATGCCGGATCCGTAAGTATAGGCCAAACGTGGATACGCGACCAATCACTGTTTATCATAAATCATGGATACATGATTTCATAGCAACGGCCGTACGAATAGTGGATACATGATCGCAAGGTCCTCCTTCCTGATCAGTCATGTATTCGTAACTGATCATTAGTTAAAGGTCCTTATAGTACCAATCACATAAAGACCCGTAAATATAAACACCGCACATGACGTAGCAAGAACGCACCTCTCGCTACATTCAGCCGCGCGCCACGACTTCGAGCGTCGAGTTAAAGATTGCCGATATACAGGGTGTTCCCAAAAGGTGATACCAAATTTTAGTGGTATAAAGTACTCGTTAAAACAAACCAAAAACTCTTACTGAACAGTACTCCGAAAACCTTTTATTTTTGAGTTATGAAGCATTTTGTTCTGTGAAAAATAGAAAATAAATTAAATCTACAATAAATGTTCTGTGTGCCTTCGGTTCATGTCAATACACATTTCGACATGTTTCGTCATTGAAGGTCAAAGAGTCCAGGTTTATTCGTATTTGTTGACAACAGTTTCCAAGTCTCTTAGTCAGTTCATTATATGTATAGAGCGAAGATAACATCGAGCCATAATCGTTCTGTCATCACAAGCAGCAACGCCCAACGCTTGTAAACATTTTCAAGAGCGAGACACACGCGAAGCTATCGAATTGTATATAACACCTCACATGGCAAATTAAAGGATACGACTTTGATCTAGAATTCTGTTATTTCAATGAAACCTTCTTTCGCTTTCCGAATCCTAAGAACTCCAGTGAGCATCCGGCCACAAACCGACCATTACAATACGTTTTTCGTATATTAGGAAAATATTTAAGCATTTTCGAAAGAATTGTAGGTCCTAACAATATTGTATAATTTTGAAGTCATTTAATGTTGCCCGAACAACATGTTCTTAAGAAAACGAGAGAGAAAGAGAGGGAGAGAGAAGAAGAGAGGAGGAGAGAGAGAAAGAGAGGGGGAGAGAGAGATAGAGAAAGAGAGAGAGAGAGAGAGAGAGTACTGTTGTAACTGTTTTTTAAAATCATTGTCAATTATCAAAATCTTTCATGTCGTAACATGAAATACAAATTTCTATGCCAGTAACAAATAATTCAGCTAATGCGTAGCGATAAGTTGACTGTAGTAGGCCTTTTTTACGCATCTGGCGGTGATGTCGCCGTTCTTACCTACCTACTATATTTGGCCCGTTATGAGCTAACGATTTTTGTTAACAACTTAAAAACTAAGCTTTTGACGATGTTTTGCAAGATAAAAATGTCTTAGAATTTTGTATTTTGAAGGACAAATGATTATTCTGAACTAACCTGTATATATGATGATATTAATTAATATAATTTTATACAGACAATCTAAAATAAAGTATATATATTTTGCAAAATTATATAAATGTTTATTTTTCCTTGTTATTTTATTTTCTACGCACGTAATTTCATATTATACGTATAATTAAAATTCTTAGTGTGCGAAGAAGAGTAAACTGCGAAACATTTCTTAATCCTTTGTTAATTTATCCTATGATAAAATTAGTTAGTCGAGCGCTATACCTAAATAATGAATAAATGACACAAAGACAGAAAAATATAAATATATTAAATGGACAAAGATTAAAATCATAATAGTATTAGAATAATAGAATATTATTCGCATTATTCTGATAATTTCCTTTCAATTTTTTTTTTCATGAAGACAATAAACGTCAATGTGAAGCACAAATCATGTTTAACGAGGAGCATTTACAACTTTTATAATCTTAGATCTAGATATAAGAATCTTATAAACAACGAATTTTTGTGGAATTATTAATTTATTGGATGTATCGAAGAACATGAAGATTGGTAACTGTTACTAACTGGTAATAGAGAAAGTGAATACATCGTTTCTCCATCATTTAATATTTTTACTATTCGTTATATTCCCACTTGAACTTGTAACAACTGTTAGTGAGAACAAAATCAAGGAATTTCTCCCTATAAGTTAGGTAAAGTCAAATGGAGTTATTGAAGTTTATTAACAAATTTAATTTTTAAAATCGACTTTTTTCACAGAAAGATTTTAAATTGTGATATTGGAAAGTTGTGGTAAATTAAACTACAGTTTCAAAATCGCGCGCACGCGTTGACAATTTTGTACATACTATATAATTTATAAGATCCCCAACAAAATATAAATGATAAAAATAAAAAATTGGGACCCTTTCCTATATATGTGGGAGAATTATTCCTTTATTTATATATTATTACTCTCGGGCATAATTATCATAACGTTCAGATGATCAACATTTTTCTCTGATCTTTGTCTTTTTTTCCTTCTCTTTTTAACATAAATTGTATTCTGTTATCCTCGTATAGAGATACGTCGACCGTGGCGCTTGTAAGTCATATTTCGCTATAGCGGTTGACTATCAAAGATACATCAAATATCAAACGAGGTTCTGTTAAACACTCATTCATACACACATACACACACGCATACACACGCGCGCGCTCATCCATACACGAGACGAAAATATACAAAATAAATAATACAAGAATTACAAGAATCCAAATCGTGAAGAAAATATTTGATGTTGATAGTTCCGATATCTTGACAGGAAACATAGACATGATAGTAGAATTGTATTGCCAGTTACATTATACCATTACGCGGTATACTCTTCTCATTTTCGGAGTAAATGGAATTTAAAAAAAATATGGAACGAAGACAGCGTCGTGTGTTACGTTTTATCACGCTCGCAATTTACAATTAAATCACAGATGGTACGCGCGTGGTACAGTACAGTACGGTACAGTACGACGATGATAAATAAAAAGAGATTGTACACAGATCGGCATTAATGAAGTCTCTTTTAGGAATAAATATTTATACTCAATGCACTTTACGCGTGATATTATCTACATTTGACGTTGTTTGTCACGTAATACATCAACTTACCGAACGACTAATCGACGGGCAGATTACGCTAAATGTGCTCAGAGCATATAGAATATAATCTCAGCGCTCGTGCGTGTATTTGACATGAGATACTACTCTTGATATTTGTACCTTAAAGGACTATATTAATGCCTGTGTATTAGTTGATATTATGCTATAATATATTGTTCTCAGTATAACATACGAGAAACATTGTTTTTTTTTTTTCGATAAGAATATGCGAGTGTACAAATATATGCGCGGACACTGCGGTCGTTTTTTATTTACCCAATTAATCGATCGATTAATCGTTCGTTGATCGGTAACTAATTTTTCGTCGATATCTTAGCATATTTTTATTTTTCCGATACTTAGCAATAATAACAGTGATAAAGGATTGCTGAAGTGTTTTGTTTATACCAATTCCGCTGTTTTGCTTTTATTTTTATTTTATATTTTGTATTCTTTTTTAGCGTTTTACTCATCACGTATATTTGCTATCGCAGTTTCGGCAACAATATGCCTGAGAGGAAAAAACAAAAAAATAACATTCAATTATTGATACATTGTCGAACAACAAGAATCAACAAAAGTAAATTAATAATTACCAGTTGACTCTACATAGTGTTCTCTTGACGATTTTGGAACAATATAGTCTCTTCAAAAATATATTGTTTTAGTACTTCTTTTGGAAGATCATCTAACTCCATGTCAAATTTAAACGGTTCCTCCGCCACAGGCTAGAAAGTAACATTAATACAGATTAGAAATGCGTTTTTAAAGTAATAACCGCAATTGCTATATTGTAAAATTTACCTCATCGGCAGGATCGTAATATTGCTCTAAATAAGGATGCGCAAGTGCATCTTCTACTACGATACGTTTGTTGGGATTAAATGTCAACATTTTATCTAAAAGATCCAAAGCTCTTGGGTCAGCATTTGGAAATAGACTTGTCCATGGTACCTTTGGTTTATAAGGCAATGATTGTAGGTAATTACGTGCCTGAAATGACAATATTTTAGCGCTACTCTGTTATAGACAAAAAAATAAGTTAGAAAACAAAAAGCACAAAATATTCGAATATAGTATATTCTAGAATTAAACTCAAAATGATTTGAAAGCGTGAGAGTAGTTAGTACTTTCTCATTTATAATGCATTCAAGATCCTCCGGAGAAGGTGAGCCGAGAACACCGAGAATATGATTCAATTGATCTAGATAATGTTTCCCGGGGAATATCGCTCGTCTCGAGAGCATTTCTGCTAAGATGCAACCTACCGACCAAATGTCTATAGACTTGGTGTAACCCTGAATAAAAAAAGATACGTGTTATAACGTAATACGTAAACTATCTTTCATTTTATCAAGTATATGCTTTAACAAGGTTTTCGTTACAAGGATTAATACCTTGGAATTAAGCATAATTTCGGGAGCTCTGTACCATCTTGTTGCCACATACTCCGTAAGAAAACCTGCATGATTGTGCTCCGGATCCGCAACTCTCGCTAAACCAAAGTCGCAGATCTTAAGGTCACAAGTGGTATTTAACAATAAATTACTTGGTTTTAGATCTCTATGTAGTACATTTGCTGAGTGTATGTATTTCAACCCTCGCAATATTTGGTACAGAAAATAACATATATGATCGTTACTAATTGCCTGAAATAAAAATTTATATTTGGACATAATTGTTGTGTCTACATGTCGCCCTGTTTCTTAAAGTTATACTACGCCAAATCTTATATGTCTTAACATTATAAGTGGGGTTACTTGTATAAATTTTCAACTTTATATTATACAGGCTGTCTCAGAACAACTTTCAATGCTCTCGCGGAAGCATTGTACAAATTAATGATTAATTAAAGAAAATTGGCAAATGGTCAGTCGCATAATATATTGTTTTCTAATTACTAACCAAAAATCTACAAAGTTATTAGGAAAAAGGTAAAGGACTTTTTTGTTCAGTTTGAATTAATAATATAATATACCTATATGTTGACTTAATAATAATAATATACAAACACACGGCGGCAGATGTTGCTACTACGTCTACCATATTTCGCGTAATTAATCACAAATTTTCTTTAATTAATATTTCAATAATTATTGCAATAAATATCACAAAACGATATAGGACTTATATATTCATCTTAATCCTCTACGAGGATTTTGGAGGTTGTTCTAGGACATCTTGTATATGTGTAAAGTTAACAAATCGTAGGAAACAATAGTAAATGAATATTAAGATTTATATGACAGCTGATGTAGACAGGTAATAATTCCGCCATGCTACGATTAGTGAACGTTTTCCATCAAGGATATACTGTGCCATACTGTGTAAAGTGCTTGTTTAAGCAATTTAGTTTTTTAATATAACAAACTTAATGAATATTTCAAAGTACATTATGATTTCCCATCTTTATTGTTATAAATTATTATAAATATTTTTAGTATAATCTTAAGTTTGATTTAAGACGATTTTAAATAAACAATAATAATAATTTCGTTAGCAATAAAACATCACTGAATTAAGCCACTTACAGGGTATATCCAATAATTAATATCTAATAATTAACAATACAACGTTCATGTACAAGTGGATAAGTGTACAAATATCAATATCAAATTGAATAAAAGTGTTTAATCATATCTTAAGTTTCATAATAGTTACGAATTAATTAAAACATATCAGCAAATAAATAGTAGAAGAATAAGTTATATAGGCATGGTCTCATAGAAAATGTATCGAAAGTTTTTAATAGAAAATAATTGGAATATTATTTATAATATCAACGACCTCACCGATTTTAACGATGTTGAAATATGTTAGAGGGGGAAGGTTTATAAATAAAATCTAGGTTTCTAGATAAAAGATGGTCGCATATTGTTAAAAAGTTTCATAAATTGAACATAATGTTTGTACACAGTGTACATTGAAATATGATAAACAGTATATATATTAGGTGGTAAACTTAGTTCCTGCGGTTTTTTTGTTTAAAAAACTCATTTATTTCGACATCAAAAGCAAAAAATACATTAATCGAAGTATTTTCCCTCGCTAGCTATACATTTTTCCCATCTTTCGGGCAACGCGTAGATTCCGCGACGATAGAACGATTGGTCTTTTGATGCAATCCATTCGTCGATCCATTTTCGCACATCCTCGTAATTTCTGAAGTGTGTATCCACCAAGCCGTGCTGCATCGACCGGAACAAGTAATAGTCCGAAGGAGCTAAGTCTGGTGAATACGCTGGGTGCGGGAGAACTTCCCACTCGAGCTGCATCAGTGTTTCTTTGACGGCTTTGGCAACGTGTGGTCGAGCGTTGTCGTGCAAAAGCATGACTTTACGTCGATTGCTGGCTACTGCTGGCCTTTTTTCCAACAATGCTTCATTCAGACGGTTTAATTGTGATTGATATCGATCCCCCGTGATACTTTCGTTCGGTCTGAGTAGCTCATAATAAACGACGCCGTGCATATCCCACCAAATGCAAAGCATTGCTTTGTGGCCATGAATATTTCTCTTTGGTGTGGATGTCGATGGTTGGCCAGGGTCTACCCATGATTTTCTTCGTTTAGGATTATCGAAGTATATCCATTTTTCATCGCCAGTCACTATGCGCCACAAAAAACTCTTCTTTTTCTGCCTGGCGAGCAGAGAAATAGAGATGTTTAAGCGATTCGCAATGGCATTTGCGGTTAATTCGTGTGGTACCCATTTTCCCTCCTTTTGAATTTTTCCCATTGCATGTAGACGTTTGGAAACAGCCATCGGAGTAACATTTAATGCTGCAGACAATTCTTGGAGCGTTTGAGTAGAGTTTTCGTCCAATAATGCCTGCAAATCGGTGCCTTCAAACTTTTTCGGTTGGCCTGAGCGTTCTTTATCATTGACATCAAAATCACCACTCTTAAATCGCTGAAACCATACTTGGCATGTTCTTTCCGATGGAGCATAATTGCCATAAGCTTCGAAAAGCAATTTATGAGCTGCAGCTGCAGTTTTTTTCAAGTCAAAGTAATAAAGCAGCACATGTCGAAAAAACAACTTATCACGTTCCACATTTAATCAAAAGAAAAAATAGCACTGCTCGCTTAAATGAATCTCTTCGCACTGAATTTTATTGACAAATTTATTGACAATCTAACCTCTAAAATGCAGCTAGTTTCAGATGTAAAAATAAATTACACCTACAACTAACGTCATCTAACTGTGAGCCGCAGGAACTAAGTTTACCACCTAATATATACGTGGGGGTGCGACACCGCTTTTCCCCAAAAAGAACTAACTTAAACCTAACCTATTCCTCTATACATTTTTGATAAAAATACGAAACAGAAAATCCATCTATAAACTTAATCTTGACATGTTATCAAGAATATATCCCTGAGTAACATTCAAACAATTTTTATATTCATTCTTTGTATTTTTTGTATTCTTATATTATTTCTCATTGAGAAACTATGTGCAAAAATATAAAAAATGGGTTAAGTTAAATTAGTTTTTTTTATGAAGAGTGCAAAAGCGGAGGCTCTCCTCCGCGCATATACGTATACTGTCTATAAAATTATTTTCATATTCGAGGCGATTTTCAGAAGCTACATTTCTTACTTTCCTCTTGTTACGCAGTGAGAGCCTCTGACGGGATTGACGGTCACGGCTCTCTGCTTCAAGGCTGTTGACATTATGAAGCGTATTTATGTAATGCCTACCAAAGATGCGTTTGAAAAGCACGTTGATTAGCGTTAAAGGGATGCTGAAGCTTTACCGACAGAACACTGAAATTTTTCTACAAAGCGCAAAGTTTACGTCGTATTGGTTACACAGAATTACAAATGTTTTTACGCAAGAAAAATACGTACAAAAATAAATAGGAGTATTGTTAGATATGTGACAAAAACAAACAAAAAACTTTCAAATCTCAAGTTGTCAGTTAGCGTGATATTTGCCTAATTCAAAAGTTCCATAGCTTGTACATACCGAAAGTATGGATGCTTCAAACAGAAAAATTTG
>NW_022639762.1:181980-182392 GCF_010583005.1 Odontomachus brunneus | reverse complement strand
AATATCAAAAGAGGCAACACAAGATCATTTTTCTCAATGACAATGCTCCATCACATACGGCAAAACCGGTTCGCGACACGTTGGAAGCACTCAGCTCAGGGAAGTTCTACTCCATGTGGCTTACTCACCAGACTTGGCTCCTTCCGATTACCACTTGTTTACATTGATGGGTCACGCACTTGCTGAGCAGTGCTTTGGTTCGTACGAAAATGTGAAAAAATGGCTCAATGAATGGTTCGCGGCAAAAGGGGAAGATTTTTACTGGCGTGGTATCCATAAATTACCCGAAAGATGGGGAAAATGTGTAACTAGCAATGGAGCATACTTTGAATAAACTTCTTTTTATCATTCTTCCAAATTTATCGTGTTTTTTCGGAAAAAAAATCCGCATTTCATACTTGTACACTTGGTA
>NW_022639762.1:175279-178151 GCF_010583005.1 Odontomachus brunneus | reverse complement strand
TATATATATATATATATATATATATATATATATATATATATATATATATATATATATATATGGAATTGATAGTTCGAATCTTTCCTGTTCGTTTCCACTTGAAATAAAAAATCAAGAGCAGTCTCCTTCAGCATATAATTTTCTTTGTTATCTGGATCATTTCCTTCAAGCATTCTTTGGACATAAGAAGTGAGTGATAGCTTTAAATTTCTCATCCTCTGCTTCTAAAGATTTATAACGTGAGTCAAAGAATTGTGCCTGTTGGTAGATACTCACACCATTCTCTGGCGTCTCGAACCTTCTTTTGACACGTAGCTTCTTTAAACAAGCGAGTGTTATAATTTTCGTTAAGAGAGATAGCCATGTGTTTATCCATGATCCCTTTCATTATAGATCTAACCATGGAGAGAATGGGTTTACTCCCACTGTATAGTACTGTAGTGGCCAGCTGGAAATGCTTCAAAAATTTAACCATTTCTTCCATTGTTACTTAATCGTTCTCTACAGATTCTATATTTTTAGCAACTCCGGGTTTTGTTATCTTCCTATCTGCTAATATTAAAGCAATTGCACTGCAATTCTGTAAGAGGCTTTTACACATGTAAAAATATGTATCCCAGCGCGTCAAACAGTAGCTTACTAACTTCACTTTTGGAAGGTTGAGTTAATTTTATTTTGCTATTAATTACCTACTGGCTATATTTGATTATCTAAAATGTTTAGAAAGTGCTCGACCTTTCATAAGTGTTTCGCCGTATGCCAGAACGGCACCAATAAAATCTTTCACTACAAGTTGCAGTAAATGCGCTGCACAATTTAAACTGTCCGGAATATCCGAAAGAAATCTTCCTGCAACTATCATAGCAGCAGCGCTGTTATGTACCATAGCTTGTACTTTTCCATCCAATCTCCAATCTTCTATCGCTATGACCACTAAATCCGCTATATTTTGCGCCATTAGAAGGTTAGATTTATAATGAAAGGGATCATAGATAAATACATCGCGATCTCTCTTAGCGAAAATTATAACACTCGCTTGTTTAAAGAGGCTGCGCGTTGTTCCCTTAAAAGAAGGCTCGAGACTCTAGAGAATGGCGTGAGTGTCTACCAACTGGCATTCTTTGACCCACGTTATAAATCTTTAGAAGCAGAGGATAAGAAATTTAAAGCTATCACTCACAATTATGTCCAAAGAATGATTGAAAGAAATGATCCAGATAACGAAGAAAATGATACGCTGTAGAATACCGTTCTTAATTTTTTATTTTAAGCGGAAACGAACAGGAAAGATTTAAGCTATCAATTCCACCTATATGTATCTGAAACACAGATTAGTCACAATCTGGACCCTATAATCTGGTGGAAAAACAACAAAGAAAAGTTCCCGACTTTATACAAATTGGCTTTGAAATATTTAAGCATATCTGCTACGTCTGCTGTGTCAGAGCATATCTTTTCAACTGTAGGAAATATAATAACAACAAAACATAGGTGTCTCCTCAGAATATTAATTTGTTAACTTTTCTCTACCAAAATAGATCCTTTATGCAATAACCTGCTTTATATAACAACATGTATTTGCTGATTTGTCCATTTTAATAAAGAAAGTTTAAAATACCATATATATAAGTTTAAAGCATTGTCGTGTATAACTTTAGAGCAACATCGTATATACAGGGTGTCCCAGACTACCCGTACACCGCTTTTAAACACGAGAGAAGTGGTTATTTTAAAAAATGTTTCAGACAAAAGTTGTAGGGTTCAAAAATATCTATTTATTGATTTTATCAGTTTGACCTTGGGTGACGTCGTCAAGGTTAGGTTAAAGTTAATTTGAATTTTTTAAATGGGAACCTTAATTTTTATTTCATATTATTGTAGCTGAGCTCAAGGCGTTTTCGAAACACTGGTTACGAACCTTTTTTAGTTGAGCTTTTCCTGAGTTATAAGACTTCAAAGTTTAAATACCGCCGGCGTTATCATTACTCAAGATGTACCGCGTGAAGGTCGCACGATCGGATTTACATCTCTTCGGGATGCTTGATTAAAGTGAGTCCCCTTGCCTCTCACGTGCGTGCGTGCGGGCGCGCGCGCGCGCGTGTGTATGTGTGTATGTGTGTGGTATTCAAATAAGGTGTTTAAACTGAGCACCATTCTCTGCGATGCAAGCATCTCTTCTACTTTGGAATGAATTGGTTGCTCGAAGAATTTCATCATAACTTAAAGATTGAATTGCTTCTTTTATCCTACGAATTATATCATCCCTTGTAGTTGGACGGTAGTTCACGGTACACCAAGTCTTTTACCCTTCCCCACAAATATTAATAATAATAATCTAGGATAGTGAGGTCTGGTGATCGAGGTGGATAATTGATCGGATTTGCCTATCCACTTATTGGGAAACATAGTGTTTAGAGCTACACGAGCAACTCTTGATATATGCAACGGACATCCATCTTGTTGGAACCACATATCCAGGCGCAATCGCAGAGATAGATTTTCTAATAAGACAGGAAGATCTGTCTCTATCAAGGCTGAATACCTATCATCGTTTAAATTTTCTTCAAAAAAAAAACAGGACCTACGATTTGATTACCAATGATGCCGCACCAAACATTTACCTTCCAAATATGTTGATGATCCACTTCTCTCAACCAGTAAGGATTAACTTGCGACCAATAACGACAATTCCACGTATTGACACATCCATCACTTTTGAATGTAGATTCGTCAGAAAATAAAATTTTGTGGTGAAAAGTAGGTGGTTGTTGTCTTATCCAGTTGCAAAATGCAAGTTTACTTTGACAATCATCATTATTTAAAGTTTGGTGAAGAGACATTCGGTAAGGGTAAAACTTGTTTTGATTCAAAA
>NW_022639762.1:175144-175269 GCF_010583005.1 Odontomachus brunneus | reverse complement strand
TCTCGGAGAATGTCAACTAAATTATCATGAAGCTTCGCGAGTTTACCGGAATCGTTACCCCGAAAGAGAACAACATCCGAATCATACTACAATCCGGCCTAGGCCGTTTAGGACGTCAAAGAGCA
>NW_022639762.1:167826-175134 GCF_010583005.1 Odontomachus brunneus | reverse complement strand
ACACGAGCAACTCTTGATATATGCAACGGACATCCATCTTGTTGGAACCACATATCCAGGCGCAATCGCAGAGATAGATTTTCTAATAAGACAGGAAGATCTGTCTCTATCAAGGCTGAATACCTATCATCGTTTAAATTTTCTTCAAAAAAAAAACAGGACCTACGATTTGATTACCAATGATGCCGCACCAAACATTTACCTTCCAAATATGTTGATGATCCACTTCTCTCAACCAGTAAGGATTAACTTGCGACCAATAACGACAATTCCACGTATTGACACATCCATCACTTTTGAATGTAGATTCGTCAGAAAATAAAATTTTGTGGTGAAAAGTAGGTGGTTGTTGTCTTATCCAGTTGCAAAATGCAAGTTTACTTTGACAATCATCATTATTTAAAGTTTGGTGAAGAGACATTCGGTAAGGGTAAAACTTGTTTTGATTCAAAATGCGACAGATACTGACACGACTTACTCCAGAATCTATTTCTCGGCGACGTAAGGAATCATGAAGGTTCAATTCTGCCGATGCGAGAATTTCCGCTGCTCTTTCATCCCTAATTGGACGACGCGTTTATATCGTCGTCGACTGATCTCGTCGTTCAAGAGCTGCTACTACAATAAAATGTGCATTTTGTTCTGTTCAACAATCACCTACTATAATAAATTTGTAGCTGGTAACGTCCAGTTGAGTAAGAAGTTCACAGACCACAGCCATAGCCATGTCCTATTCGAATGAAGAAGCATATGATATGTTGCTAATTTTGGGTGAGTGTCGAAGTGCATTCGCTGCAGCTGAAAGATTATGGCAAGAGCGTTTTCCTGATCGGACTCCTCACTCGCATAACGTTTTCTCACGTTTGGCTAATCGAATCAGAACTGAAGGTGTCGTTCAGTCTCAACATAACAAAGGTAGACAGATCCGTCGTCCAATTAGGGATGAAAGAGCAGCGGAAATTCTCGCATCGGCAAAATTGAACCCTCATGATTCCTTACGTCGTCGAGAAATAGATTCTGGAGTAAGTCGTGTCAGTATCTGTCGCATTTTGAATCAAAACAAGTTTCACCCTTACCGAATGTCTCTTCACCAAACTTTAAATAATGATGATTGTCAAAGTAGACATGCATTTTGCAACTGGATAAGACAACAACCACCTACTTTTCACCACAAAATTTTATTTTCTGACAAATCTACATTCAAAAGTGATGGATGTGTCAATACGTGGAATTGTCGTTATTGGTCGCAAGTTAATCCTTACTGGTTGAGAGAAGTGGATCATCAACATATTTGGAAGATAAATGTTTGGTGCGGCATCATTGGTAATCAAATCGTAGGTCCTGTTTTTTTTTAAGAAAATTTAAACGGTGATAGGTATTCAGCCTTGATAGAGACAGATCTTCCTGTCTTATTAGAAAATCTATCTTTGCGATTGCGCCTGGATATGTGGTTCCAACAAAATGGTTGTCCGTCGCATACATCAAGAGTTGCTCGTGCAGCTCTAAACACTATGTTTCCCAATAAGTGGATAGGCAAATACGGTCCGATCAATTATCCTCGATCACCAGACCTCACTATCCTAGATTATTATTTGTGGGAAAGGATAAAAGACTTGGTGTACCGTGAACGTCCAACTACAAGGAATGATATGATTCGTAGGATAAAAGAAGTAATTCAATCTTTAGTAATGATGAAATTCTTCGAACAACCAATTCTTTCCAAAGTAGAATAGATGCTTGCATCGCAGAGAATGGTGCTCAGTTTGAACACCTTATTTGAATACCACACACATACACACACGCGCGCGCACGCGCGCACGCACGCACGCACGCACGTGAGAGGCAAGGGGACTCACTTTAATCAAGCATCCCGAAGAGATGTAAATCCGACCGTGCGACCTCCACGCGGTACATCTTGGGTAATGCTAACGCCGGCGGTACTTAAACTTTAAAGTCTCATAACTTAGGAAAAGCTCAACTAAAAAAGGTTTGTAACCAGTGTTTCGAAAAGGTTTCCTCAGCTGACCTCAGCTACAATAATATGAAATAAAAATTAAGGGTTCCCATTTAAAAAATTCAAATCAACCTTGACCTAATCTTGACGACGGCACCCAGTTTGACAAGGTCAAACTGATAAAATCAATAAATAGATCTTTTTGAACCTTACAACTTTTGTCTGAAACATTTTTTAAAATAACCACTTCTCTCGTTTTTAAAAGCGGTATACGGGTGGTCTGGGACACCCTGTATATGTAAAAAGGTATATATAAAAATATATTTTAATAGATGGCTACGGATTTTAGCGATTTAATTACAAGTTCGATTTTATTTTGTCGAAAGTTAATCAATTCTAATATTACTGCTATTAACATAAATTACTTTTTATTACTATTTATCAAGCGCTCGATCGCTTTGATGCATGAAATTATTTACAAAAAATGCTATATTTCTGTCTATTTCTTAAATTCCTACGACAAATCTTATTTTGGGAGAAAAGCTTTCAGAGCAAAGTTATTTATTGTTTCATATTAATAAACCATTTTTGGAGGTACTGATATCTTAGTAAAGTTAGCAAAATTTTTTATCTCCGTATGATTAAGGTTTTACGATTAACCGGTTATTCGAATAATACGATTAACCGGATTGACCGATTAACCGATTTTTAAAAAATTGAACATCCGATTTTAAATCGTAAAACCGATTATGCGGTTATTCGGATGTGCAATTAGTTGGATATAATCTCTAATCCTAGTTTATAGACGTACTTCACAGTTTGAGCCCACCTAGTCGAGTACGTCTATACACGTACTTCACAGTAAAGGGGTTAAAGACAGAAAACGCCCTCAACCAAACTAAAAAATTTAGAGACGAGAAATTATAGCAGCTACTGGATCAAAACTCAACGCAAACAGAAAAGGAACTTGCTATGCAACTCGGAGGTACCTAAACAATTTCCGTTCGACTACATATACTAAGAAACATTCAGAAGGAAAGTCGATTTTCCTAGGAGAGAAACTCCCTCGGGAATTCAAATTCTTACAAACTTTTGCGGACCATATTGGGTTTCATTTCATCAAATTTAGCAAAACTAAGTTCAGATTCAATTTTAACACCTCGAAAAACTCCATGATAACGATTTTCGTCAATAATCAAGGACTTTTCAATTTTTTCGCCATATTAGCCCGCCATCTTGAAATTTCGGGATATAGCTGGAAAATTGTATCATCATTGTATTTATTGTGATCTGATGCTACGAAACCGCAAATTTCGAAACTTCCAAATGCATTACCAATTTATAGAGAGACACTTTATCGGGAACCATCGTATGTTTGCAAATTTTCGGCGATCATATTGGGTCTGCTGTATCATATTTTGCAAAACTAAGTTCAAATTTAAATTCAATGTCCCAAAAAAACCCCTGATAACAATTTTCATCAATACCCATAAACTTTTCAAATTTTCGGTCCGCCATATTGGCCCGTCATCTTAAATTTTGAAAAAAGAGGGGAACGCCAACAGTCTTATTTTACTTATTTCGACCTAATGCCATAATGAATTAAAAACTTTCCGGAAACTTATAATACGTAGTTTACTGTCAGCCGTTAATGGGTTAAAACGACATTTTTGTGACAAAATATTGTATATGGTGTAATCTATATGCTATATTTGAAAATGTAGATATAGTAACAAGTACAAATAATAAAGTATAAATGTATGAATATACAGGATGTCCTACTTCGATTAGCTCGATTATTTCCGCATGGTAAAGTCTAATGACAAAAACGTTTAGACAAAAGTTGTAGGTATGAAGGGGACATATAGTGGTAATCTTGACTTTGTTGTGTGACCATGTAAAAGGTCATTTCAGGATCACATTTTTTTAAAATGGAGACACTTATTTTTTACCACAAAAATCGAAAGAGCATCAAATTTCATATAGAAATATATAATGATAACATGGAGTCTAGTTGATTCTAGTAAGATTAAATAGAATAAACTATATTTTTTTCAATGAAAATACATATTTTTGACTCTAAAAATCAAAAGAGTATCGAATTTCACGTAAAATATGTGGTCATGCAATAAGATCAGGTGCCCTACACGGTGGGGTCATACAAGTTCTACTAAATTTTTTAATTGTATATGTACAGTATATGTATCTCGGTATATGTACATATATTAATACATACACGCGACTCACGCACACACACACACATGCGCGCGCGCACACACACATATACAGAGTGATCGGAAATAATCGCATTCGGTTAATATTGTCGTATTTTTGAGCGAATTCTAAGATTATTTTTCCTCTTGCACAATGTTAAGAATTAATTGCTGAGCTATAAAGATAAATAGCGGTAAATTTTCCGAACAGGGGACTCAGCTCCAATCACATTGACCTTCAGATATGTTGTCAAGGACCTCATGCTGAGTACGCTTCAAAAAGTTTTAGTCAGCGCTCATTATTTATTAAAAAGTTATTAACAAAAGAAATTGAATAAAATAAACGTAACTTATTGATACTGTATATACAAAAACATTGAGTTTGTAAGCTAGGAAGGTTACCCTGAGTACCCTTCGAAAGATTTAGTTGGTGCTTATTGTTTATTAAAAAGTTATTAACCAAAGGAACAAAACGCAAAAATAAACGTATATTCATTGTACCAGTACCTGATCGTTCAGAATCCACATTATTGGATGTTATATGTCGTACAATTGCACTACTTACAAAAATTGAAATTAAATATTAGAAACATACATCACACCGCGAGCCCGCCCGGACGGGCGGACAAGCGCGCGAGCGAGCGAGCAGTATGCATGCGTATATGTATGCATATGTAACTGAACGTAACACATGCTTGCGAGTATATAACGTTAAAATAAAGTTTAGATTAGTTTAGGTTAAATTAGGTTATGTCACTCGCGATAATATGTTACGTTCAGTTGCATACGCGCACGCGCGCACGCATGCACGCACACGCACACATACACACACTGCTCACTCGCTCGCGGTGTGGCGTATGTTCCTATTAAATTTCAATTGTTATAAGTAGAGCAATTGTACGACATATAACATCCAATAATGTGGATTCTGAACGATCAGGTACTGATACAATAAATATACGTTTACTTTTGCGTTTTGTTACTTTTGTTAATAACTTTTTAATAAACAATGAGTGCCGACTACTTTTCGAAGGGTACTCAGAATGATGTCCTTGACAACATATCTCAAGGTCAATATGATTGGAACGGAGTCCTCTGTTCGGAAGTTTTATCCCCAAAGTATACTATATGAAGGTTGTTCGGTCGGATTTACCCTTGACCAATTATTGAGTCGTTTCCATACTTTTCGAGGACTCTGTGTGTACACACACATGCACACACACGCACGCACGCGCACACGCGCGCACACACACATACTTTCAAAAAATTGGTACAATAAAAACATGGAGAAAATCTCTAAATTTTAAATGACGAAAACTTCATCAATAATGAAAATAAAAAATATTCCGGAAAAGAAAATGTAGCTTAGAATCTCTATTTTAAGAATCAGTTCATGTCAATTCTGCGAGATAAATTTATTAAAAATACAGATAACAAAGCGAGAGCATATGTAATTGGAGAAAAATAGTCCGAGTTTGCGACGGTGTACGGCGTAAACAAAAATTTTCAGCTCAATTTGAAAAGAAGGGTATGAAGATACGAAAGAGTGATGTCACTCTTTAACTAACTTGAAAGAAGGTCACTGGTCATAAGCCATGTACCTCATTTCTGGGCCCCATTCTGGTGAAAAATGTACTTAAAATGGCCAAATTAAAGGTCTTGATGAGCTGATTACAAAGATATAAATTTTAGAGCCGCCCAGTGTACCGTTCCAAAACTACGATCCAAAAAGGTCCTAAATTTTAAGCTATATTCAAACTGATATTTCTTTAGCAAAACTTAACGGATTTTAAAAACTCAAAATGTTACATTTAATAAAATTAAATGAAGAATTTAATGATATAAATTCCATGTTCCAAACTGACTGGAAATAGAAAATTCCAATTGGAACATCAACTTCCGGTTGATCTTGAAGGGAGCGGTGCTTGGACACAGTTCAATTCGACACGTTGCAAATGGACACGTCTCAAATGGACACGATCATTTGTTCAATCATGGTTCAATTGGACACGAAAATTCTCGACTTACAAGGAGATGCTACAACCTGTTAAATCGATTTCTGAACGAGACATGGCACGTTCGCTAGCTGCGATGTTAAATATCAACACTCTAATTGGGATTTGTGCCAATGGGCCTTTGTTTATGAGAAATTACAATATAAAGTTTGGATTGCGAGACTGTATGACGGATATAGCTAAAAATACGACTGCCTTTCAGCGAGGTGGCGTGGCCGAGCAGACTGAGGCTCCCACGTCGAAAATTTTTAAGCGAGCGTTATCGAAACCCGGCGACGAGTTATCCTTGTGCGGTGTTTTTTTTTTTCTTACTTTAAAGCATGTAATTAATGTTTTTCGAATATGATACATTTGTTTTGCATATGTTTCGTTTTTATCTATTAATTAGAGGTAATTAGGGAAGTGTCAGGCTTATTTAACGCAAACATGAATATAGACACGTATTTTGCATTGCTTACAATGCAATATATATTTTAGTACATATTAAAACGTCATGTTTTCTGTTGTATTTAATAAGTTTTTAGTTCTTGTTGAGAGGAGAGGACAAACATAGAATCAAACATACAACAAGATATTCCGCACCGAGAAATATAAGTAAACTTGAAAATAACTTGAAAATAATATCGTTGAAATGTACAACAATCTACTTGTCGTACAATGTTTACTTTTATAGGCAGGTTAAAAATATGATCATGAGAATATACAACTATCTTGATTTATTTACAGACGATGAAAGTATACATTTGGACATTCGAGGTGATGCTATATGCGTACAATCACTTTCTTATTATTTATTATCAGCATCAATAATATTTTAATATATGTGTATATATATATATATATATATATATATATATATATATGTACACATATATATATATATATATATATGCAGGGTGTTCAAAAAGTCCCGGACCGGTGAAATATCTCGAAAACTAAGCATTTTAGAAAAAAATGTTTCAGATAAAAGTTGTGGCGTTTAAAAAGATGTATTTACTGATCACATCAGTTTGACCTTGGGTTGCGTAGCGAAGGTCAGGTCAAGGTCACATTAATTTTTTTAAATGGAACACCCCATTTTTCATTGCATATTCTTATAGCACATCTCGAGAGCTTTCCAAAACGC
>NW_022639762.1:167273-167721 GCF_010583005.1 Odontomachus brunneus | reverse complement strand
AAAAAGATTTTTATATATTTATGTAAAAAATTTTTTGTTTTTTTTTAAAAGCTAATTAATTTGTCTCATTATTCTGCGCAAAAAAGCATTAAGACAAGATAACCGAAAGAAGAATATTTTACGAGATATTTTGTATTCTATGTCAAAGTGCTGGAAATTTCAAGTGTTATTACTCGAAAAGTTCTTAACGAAAAAATATTTTATTATAGCGTTTTGGAAAGCTCTCGAGATGTGCTATAAGAATATGCAATGAAAAATGGGGTGTTCCATTTAAAAAAATTAATGTGACCTTGACCTGACCTTCGCTACGCAACCCAAGGTCAAACTGATGTGATCAGTAAATACATCTTTTTAAACGCCACAACTTTTATCTGAAACATTTTTTTCTAAAATGCTTAGTTTTCGAGATATTTCACCGGTCCGGGACTTTTTGAACACCCTGTATATA
>NW_022639762.1:166691-167109 GCF_010583005.1 Odontomachus brunneus | reverse complement strand
GAATATCTCCTAAACTACCCGTTCTACGGGAAAATAGTTGCGACAAAAAATGTTCAGGACAGAAGGGTTCACAAACCTGTGCTAATGACCTTGAGATGACCTTTTAAGGTTACTTGAAGGTCAAGGTCTTTTTTTTCAATGGGAACCCCTATTTTTGACCCCGGATTTGGAAAGAACAGGAAATTTTACGTTCAAAATGATATTTTGAAAATTTTTTATATGGCCTTCAAAGGTCAAATAAAAGTCAAATGTTTAAAAATGGCTGTAGAGCTGTTTTTCTGAGTGATTATGGTTTTTTAGGATTGACAAGCGTTGGAGGAACTTTAAAAAGTAGGTGTGATACGCTATGAGCTTCTTGACTTTTAAGTTAACTATGAAGGTCATTTGAAGGTCGAGGTGATTATTTGAAATAGAAATC
>NW_022639762.1:162804-166119 GCF_010583005.1 Odontomachus brunneus | reverse complement strand
TATATATATATATATATATATATATATATATATATATATATATATATATATATATATACCTATATATATAGTTAGCATATTTCAATTCGTTATATATAACATATTTCAACTCTGAGATTTTTCTGAAAAATTTGTTCACCAGAGTATCTTTTTCTTCAGATTTACCCTGCATAATTACTCAAACGATGCGGATTTGCATCGTGTACAAATGCATGGTGTACAAATACACGATGTACAAATGCACGGTGTACAAATGCACGGTGTACATCTTTCCATATACAAATGCACAGTCTATATATTCCAGTATACAAATAAATGGTATACATTTGCAACGTGTCCAAATAAACTTCTGTGTACAAAAGATACTAAGACGAGAATTTTCGTATCCAAATGCAACGTCCAATTGAACCGTGTATAAATGATCGCCCATTTAAGACGTTCCATTTGCAACATGTCCAATTGAACTGTGTCCAAGTGAATGCCACTCAATTTTGGAACATAAAGTGCATAGGAAAATTAACCTCGATCATTAGAAATACTCAAATTGTTTTTGCTTAACTATTTTAAAAGCTAGATCAAACGAAATTCAATTTTTGAAATAAAATGAAACAAAAGAAACATAAAGAAAATAGCCTAAAATTTGGAACCTTTTTGGGCCGTAGTGTTGGAATGGTACACTGGGCGGCTCTAAAACTTATATCTTTGTAATCAGCTCATCAAGGCCTTTAAGAGAAAGAGGGCGTACTACTAGGTGGCGGCGGGAGACCGTGCGTTCAAGATCTGCGTATCTTTTCGTTCCGGGGAGAGAAAAATATCGAGAGCGCGGTTTGTTAGATCGGGACTCGAACTCGGGTCTTTCGCTTGCCGGGCGACTGCCCTAAACCACTGAGCTACCTGACGCTCTACGTTCACGACACTCTTCTCTTCTTAGATAACGCACAGAGATGCTGTTCGGAAGCGACATCTCTGGCGCAATCCTAAGCGCACGGCGGCTACAAAGAGAAACATTGTTACTGTATCAAATTGTACAGCAGTCAGTCTCTCAAAGTTAAAGGTTGCTATTCTTTAAGACCTGCTGTCCATGTATGTCCGTCTCCACCGTTGCTCCTCCTCATCCGGTACAAATAATATTACTAATTATATTTATATTTAATAAATCAAGGCCTTTAATGTAATACCTATTTTAAGTGCATTTTTCACTGCTCAGAAATGGGGCATATGTTGGCGTCATTCTTTCCTCTTTAAAATGCTTTTTTATGCATCTCGGTACAACCATTTTTTGTGGAGTTATTCGCATTTGACTGTCGCGTCGGCAAAACACTCAAGGAAGACGCATAAGCATCCACGCACACATACGCAGATACGCACTTAACCATGAGGATAGTTTGGACTCTTAAAATATCATGGAGCTGACAAATCACGGAATTATTTTTATTCTTGCAATTCGATCTAATTCAAAAATTAAATATTTCGATACTTAATATAGGTAATAGGATTTTAAGAAAACCATTTTAAAGATTCAAATTTGTAGTTTTCAAAAATTCACAACGCCATAACGGGCAACACTTTTTTTCCAAAATAGCGGATACATAGATAAAGCGAGTACATACAAAATTGAAATCGAGTTTGGCGAGAGTCAAATGTCGTAACTTAATGATATAAAAGGCAGGTGAAAATACAGAGCTTCCTCTTTAGAATGTTTTTTTATTTATCCTGATACAATGATTTTTCGCCGAAATATTTCTATTTGAAGAAAAAAGCAGTTTTCTACTTTAAATACGAATAACTCCGCAAAACATGATTGTACCGAGATGCATAAAAAAGCCTTTTATAAGAGGAAATTCTGTACTTTCATATCCCTTTTTGCAAATTGCGTTAAAAATTTTTGTTTACGCCGTGCACCGTCGCAAATTCGGACCATTTTTCTTCAATTAACCCCCGTCGACGCATTCCGAAACGTGTCCAAGCACCCAGAAGCTGCCAAAAAATTGGTAACGACTCCGAGGCTTTTTCTATAATTTGCACTGGATGAGGAAGAGTAACGGTAGAGACGGGCATACATGGACAGCAGATTTTAAAAGATAGCAATCTTTAACTGTGAGAAACTGACAGCTGTACCATTTGATACAGTAACAATATTCCTTTCTATAATCGCTGTGCGCTCGGGATCGCGCCAGAAATGTCACTTCCAAACGGCATCTCTGAACGTTATCTAGGGAGAGGAGAGTGTCGTGAGCGTGGAGCGTCAGGTAGCTCAGTGGTTTAGAGAAGTCGCCCGATAAGCGAAAGACCCGGGTTCGAGTCCCAACCTAGCAAACCGCGCTTTCGATATTTTTCTCTGTCTAGAACGAAAAGAAACGCAGGTCCCAAATGTACCTTCTTATGTCCCCCATCGAACTATATAACTAACTTTTATCTAAAACATTTTTCCATATCTTCCATATTCTTCGAGATTTTTGCTTGCGGCATTTAAAATGGGACACCCTGTATATATACAACCACCGTAAGATATTTTAACGGCATATTCAGAAGATAAAATAGAGTAAAAAATCCTTACACAAAAATGTTGAGGCTACAATAGTTTTTGAATTATAACCAATCAAAGATTACCAGTAATATCGCGTAGAATTTGCTCAAGCCCGTAGTTATACAGCACACACATCGTTTTATCATTTGTTGTCGACTTCACAATTAATATTAATTTTTCCTATACAACTGATTCTTAAAAACATTAATAATTATTATTGTTAGAATTATTAAATTTAATAGTTTTACACTTGAACAATAAGGATTTTTTAGTTTTTGACATAAAAAATAATCATGGAAAATAATTTATGATTATTTTTATTGTTCACATTTTATGAGGAATGAAATTGTATAATTGTAATAAATAGAGGCAATAAAATTAATTTGTCCACATTTCTTAAACAATTTAAGTTTTTATTAAAAGCTTGATATACTAAAATTATAAGAGATCCTAACTATGATAATAAAAATTTAAATTGTTTAAGAAATATGAACAAATTAATCTTATTGCCTCGATTTATTAGAATTATACGATTTCACTCCTCATAAAATGTAAAAAACAAAAATAATAATAAATTATTTTCCATGATTAATTTTTATGTCAAAAACGCAAAAATCCTTATTTCTCATGTGTGAAACTATTAAATTTAATAATTCTAACAATAATAATTATTAATGTTTTTAGAAATCAGCTGTGTAGTAAAAAACAATATTAACTGTGAAATCGATAACAAATGATAAAACGATATATGTGTGCTGTATAACTACCGGCTTGAGCGCGCGAATTTA
>NW_022639762.1:162021-162794 GCF_010583005.1 Odontomachus brunneus | reverse complement strand
GGAGCCATCTATTGACAAACAGCGGGAACTTAGTTGCGCACCTAATACATTAATCAAAGTATTGGCCATCGTTAGTGTTTTGTATAAAGATGTGAACTGTGTACTTTGTTTCACACCGTGGTTTCGTATTTATTGTATAATAGTTTGAATCGTATCCGCTCGATACAATGGTCCGCTCGCTACAATAGTTAGTCTTAGACAACTGTCGCGTCACGTTCGCTCTAACTTATGTACTACTCATGTGGACAAAAGTTGCTGACATCAAACAAATGTCGCTAGCCGCGACTCGAAAACATTATCTGCGCCGCTGTAACTTTCGACTCAGAAAATGGTACTACCGATATCGCATATGCGACATCTTTAGATATATGCCGCCAGGAAAGAACATCGCGTGGATCACACCAGACCAAGCGAGAGAATATCGCAGACGTCGCATATGAGTTATCTTTTGGATGTATGCCGCGTTAGGTAAAACACTCGCGGATGACGCAGAATACCGTGCTACTTAATACATATCGCCCCTTTGAGAGAGGATACCATCCGACTTAATTGTATTATATTTAAATATTTGTATTATATTTAATTTATCGATTATATTATGTGATGACAATAGTATTATGCATTTTTCCTTTCGATCCATGATAACCATTCTGGGCAATCACTCAAAATTCATATAATAATATAATTTACCAATTAGGCATGTTTGGTTATAAGTATTGTGTATTTGTATGTATTCGTCTATACGCATGTTGCGTGTGTTGTGACGTATGCGG
>NW_022639762.1:160652-162011 GCF_010583005.1 Odontomachus brunneus | reverse complement strand
TGGGACACCCTGTATATATACAACCACCGTAAGATATTTTAACGGCATATTCAGAAGATAAAATAGAGTAAAAAATCCTTACACAAAAATGTTGAGGCTACAATAGTTTTTGAATTATAACCAATCAAAGATTACCAGTAATATCGCGTAGAATTTGCTCAAGCCCGTAGTTATACAGCACACACATCGTTTTATCATTTGTTGTCGACTTCACAATTAATATTAATTTTTCCTATACAACTGATTCTTAAAAACATTAATAATTATTATTGTTAGAATTATTAAATTTAATAGTTTTACACTTGAACAATAAGGATTTTTTAGTTTTTGACATAAAAAATAATCATGGAAAATAATTTATGATTATTTTTATTGTTCACATTTTATGAGGAATGAAATTGTATAATTGTAATAAATAGAGGCAATAAAATTAATTTGTCCACATTTCTTAAACAATTTAAGTTTTTATTAAAAGCTTGATATACTAAAATTATAAGAGATCCTAACTATGATAATAAAAATTTAAATTGTTTAAGAAATATGAACAAATTAATCTTATTGCCTCGATTTATTAGAATTATACGATTTCACTCCTCATAAAATGTAAAAAACAAAAATAATAATAAATTATTTTCCATGATTAATTTTTATGTCAAAAACGCAAAAATCCTTATTTCTCATGTGTGAAACTATTAAATTTAATAATTCTAACAATAATAATTATTAATGTTTTTAGAAATCAGCTGTGTAGTAAAAAACAATATTAACTGTGAAATCGATAACAAATGATAAAACGATATATGTGTGCTGTATAACTACCGGCTTGAGCGCGCGAATTTAACGCGATATTACTGGTAATCTTTGATCGGTTATAATTCAAAAACTATTGTAGCCTCGACATTTTTATATAAGAATTTTTTACTACACTTTATCTTCAGAATACGTTATTAAAATATCTTATAGTGGTTGTGAGACATCCTATATATTATGTCTATAACTTGAAACCCGTCTTTTTTTGCAAAAATTAAGCCTTTATTTGAGAAACAAATAAAAAAAATATTAGGTGCGCAACTAAGTTCTCGCTGTTTTTTTTATGAAAATGCAACTTTATTGTGAAAAAATGGTTACAAATAAATCATTCAAAGTATTGCCCATCGCTAGCTACAACTTTTTCTCATCTTTCTGGCAGAGCTCGAATACCGTTACGGTAAAAGCGTTCGTCTTGTGAGGCTATCCACGAATCAAGCCATTTTTTGATGTCTTCATATGAGCGGAACTGCTGATCAGCCAGACCATGTGCCATCGAACGGAACAAGTAATAATCGGACGGCGCAATATCTGGGGAATATGGCGAGTGGG
>NW_022639762.1:151833-159549 GCF_010583005.1 Odontomachus brunneus | reverse complement strand
GTTGAGAAAGGAAGATTAACCGATTGCTGTGCCGGCCATCGCATGAGAGATCGAATGCGATTGAGGGAGGATGTCGCATGCACTTTCCCTAGTACACGACAACGCCTAAGGGTAAGAACCCTGAGTCGGTACGTGACCACGCCTGGAGGCCTGTTGGCCTTGAGTCACCAGGAGAGCGCCTCTGAAATGTGTGATTGTTTGAGTATTTGGTGCGTGTATTATGTCATCATTGCTTGATTGGCAATGAACATAAATATTTAACTGCTCGCTTCACGTTTCCGTTTTTGGTTTGAATAATAACAGCTCGCACTATTCCGTCCTCGCCTGGATGGATTTCGATGATCTTACCCATCATCCATTGCGTGCACGGCAAATTTTTGTCCTTGACAAGAACGACGGTTCCTACTTCTAGGTTGGGTCCACCTTTGACTCACTTGCTGCGTGTCTGAAGTTCGTTTAGATATTCCAGGTGCCAGCGTGCCCAGAAGTCTTGTCGGACCTTGCTAATGTGCTGCTATGTCGACAATCGATTAACTGGAAGATGTGACAGCTCGTCCTCCAGAAGTGTGATTAGCAGCTTTCCGATTAAGTAATGAGCGGAAGTCAATACGAGTAAGTCGTTCGGGTTTGAGAATAATAACGTGATTGGACGGGAATTAAGGATACCCTCGATCTCAATCGTGAATGTATTTAACTCTTCAAAAGTAAATAACAACTCCCCCACAACGCGTTTAAAGTGATGTTTAAACAGCTTTATTGTAGACTCCCCCGAAATATAAACCCCCGAAATGCGGTGCTACTGGCGGAATAAAGTGCCACATGATACGGTTCTCGATCGCGAAGTTATTCACAATATTTTTATGAACATCTGAATTAAAACACACGTATATTTCCTTTAATTGATTGTTTGCCCCAACGGAAATTAGTTCCGTTGTCTGAGTAGATGTGCTCAGGTAGTTCTTGTCTTGCGATAAATTGCCGCAACGCCGCAATGAAGCCATCAGAAGTCAGATCATTGACAACTTCTAAATGGACCGCCTTTATTGTCATGGACATAAATACGCATATATACACCTTTATTCGCGTTCGATTGCGAAATTTTCTTTCCTTAATATAGAACGGTCCGTGAAAATCTACGCGAAAGGTGTTGATTCGCGAACACGCGTAGGCAGTAAGTTTCCCATTTTATGTTGGACGATCGCAGCGTTGAATCGCGTGTAACGAACACACGCGCGTGTTGATGATTTTTCGCACTTGGTTCCACCCGTCCAGTATCAAAAATTTTTGTCGTATAAAATGTAGCGTTGATTGAATGCCGGATAATATTTTTCGTGCCGGATAATATTTTGCGTCTCGCGTATGATACGATCGATGACACTATGCCGACTCGGTAATAGAATTGGATGTTTTTTCGAGAATGTCAGATTCGACCTTCGGAGACGTCCTCCAACGCGAAGTAGACCGTCGTCACTTATGAATGGGTTTAAATTAACAATTCTGCCTTGTACCACGGACTTTGCGTTTGTAAGCGCTTTTATTTCGTCGGGAAATCGCGTAATTTGAATGGTTTTCAGTATTCGTGATTCAGCTTCGTCAATTTCTCGTATGGATAATGCGCCGGTGTACTCATTTGTTGGACGAAAACGTAGACAATATGCCATAATACGTTTTAATTTGGAATAGGAAGAAAATTTCTCAAATATCTCGGGCATATTGCAGCTCGTCGTCAAGCAAACATTTTTCTTCAACTCGGGTAGCTCGATGGGATTCACAATCTCGACGGGCCATCTTTTATCTAAAGGCCTCGCCTCTCATCAACCATTCCGGACCCGTTAACCAATGCTGATTTTGGAGAAATGCGCGTGGCAACTGACTCTTTGATAGGGCATCGGCGGGATTATCCTCTGATCTAACGTGTCGCCAATTGATCGACTCGGTTAAATTTCCGTGACGTGACTCGACACGAAGGTATTTAATAAACGGGGTGTCGTTTTTAGCCAATGTAATACGATAGTGGAATCGCACCAGAAGGTTGTTTTGCTCGATGGGTTGCCTAGCGTTTGGCTTACTTCGCGATATAAACGTGTTAATAGCAATGCATCGCAAAGCTCAAGACGCGGTATCATGACGGGTTTTAAAGGTACGACGCGCGATTTCGTGCACAACAATTTGACGGTTATACTTTCGTTGTTTACACCGTTGGATCGCTCGTAGATACATGCTCCATACACGTTGTTGCTAGCATCGCAAAAGCCGTGAAGTTGGAAATTTTGGTAATCCGCAGTCAATATTCGGCGGTCGAATTCGATCTAATTTAGCAATTCGAATTGTCGACTGAATTCCAACCACGCCATATATATACTTTGTGGTACGGATTCATCCCACTTTAACTGCGATCGCCAAATGTCTTGCATTAGCCTTTTCGCGTGCAATACTACGGGCCCTAATCTAACCTAGAGGATTGAAGATCTTTGCGATTTCTGATAATATATTTCTTTTAGTGACTCGTTCGGTAACCTTAATCTTTTGCGCGGAATATCGTTTTTTATCGCATTGCGTTGACCATGATATTCCAATAGTCTTTAACGACCGACCTTCGTCGAAGATAAAATTTGCATGTAATGCGTTAGCCGTAAGGTCATTGACTACGCGTTCATCGTTAGAAGCCCATTGTCTAATATTAATCCCCCCTCGACTAAGCAACGCAATTAATTCGTTTCGAATCGATCGAGCTTCGTCGATACTATCTACTCCGGATAGCAAATCATCTACATACAAATGTGTTTTGAGAATCTCTGCCGCTCTAGGATACGTGTCGCGTTCGTCTTCTGCTAATTTCTGTATAGCGCGGATTGCGAGAAATGGTGAGGACGAAACACCGAACGTAAGAGTGTTAAATTGAAACGTTTCAATTTTATCATTTCTACGCCAGAGGATTTTCTGATATCACCTATCGTCTTCATGGAGTAGTATTTGCAAATACATTTTCTCGATATCAGCGGTGATGACATATTTGTACGTACGAAAACAGACCAAACGTGAAAATAATTTGTCCTGTATTGTGGAACCGACTAAGAATACATAATTTAAAGAGACACCGTTACTTGATTTCGCGGATGCATCGAATACAATTCGAACTTTGGTAGTATCACTCGTTTCTTTGACTACCGCGTGGTGAGGCATGTAATATCCGTCGCCGTCGGGATTTTCGATTAGGGACAAGTAATTCCGTCGGATATACTCGGCAATTATGCGATCATATTCGTTCTTTAATTCCGGATTCGCATAGAATTTTCGTTCTAAAGCCGTTAGACGTTTGAGTGTAATAGTTCACGATTCACCGAGCCGTTTATTGGTTTTGCCGAATAGTAATCGCACTATATAGCGGCCGTTGTCATCGCGGGACATATTTTTTAAGAAATGTGTTTCGCACTCACTCCCCTTTTTTATATCTGGTTTATTCACCGCGATTTCTTCAAGCTCCCAAAATTTCTCTAGTTGTCTCTCTAATCTCGTCAAATGACACGTCTCGCGTTCTGACAAAATTTGTATCGTAGTTACCGGCGACAACTCAACTTAAACGGGATTTTTGCAGAAATAAATCGTACCCGTCGCGCGATAAGTTGACTTGACCTACAGCGAATAAAGATAAAGTTGCTCCGGATCAACAAGTCGGACATGGTTTATGAAACTCCGAATCTGCAAGTCTGATGTTGGGAGGTATGTTAACCAAGTCTCGCGGAAACATTTCGGACGGAATCAGATCCGAAATGACCGGTACCGTCAAACACGTTAATTTTCTGTTAAAGTCGTCGTATATTCTACCGTATGGTAATCTGTACGATACCTTTCAAAATAGTGTTTATCGCATTGATTGCACCGATCGGAGTACATCGCTTAGTTACAAATATTTGCAGATGTTTTGCCAAATGCTTGACGACGAAATTGGCGGTCGCGCCTGTGTCTAATAACGCCCGGCATTTTATGAGATCATTGCCGCGATCGCGAACGTAAATAATTGCGCTTATCAATAATTGCGGCGTCGTTTTATTATTAATATGGACATGAGGCTTATTGTTCAATAGTTACTTGTGTCGGTTAGTCATGCCGATTGAACGCCAATTGATGTTGTTGCATCGGGCTTGCGCGTTATCGTGTATCCCTCGAGATATAGAAGCGTATTATGCGGTTTTTGACAAATGGTGCAATTTGAGAATTTGCACGGTCTCGATGAAATCGTAAACAATTATAACATATTTTCGCGTCCCTCACAATTTTGATCCGCTTCGGCACCGGCAGTTGCTTGAACTTATCGCTTTGATAGAAAGGATGTCGTTTGACCTGGCACGATATGCAATTACATGACGTATTCAAAAAGAAGATTCGATTTGTCACGTATAACGGTTTCCTTTTATTCGGTGGTTTTTCATCTGTGACCTTTGATGATTCTGTCGATTTCGTCCTTTCCCGTTTCGACACGCATACCGCTGTTTTATATATGAATTCGTACAACTGATCAATTCTTGGAAATTCGTTTCTTTCCAAAGAAACGAATTTCCTAATGCTTCTCATTTCTCTAATGTACCTTTCGGTAGTTTGCTTTCTAAAATGTGGACCATCATCTCAGGTCCTAGCGCCAATGAAGCGACGTGCTGCTGCGAGTCGGGATAAACCGGCCGTCGTTTCCTTATCGAGCGTTAGTAGATTTAGGATAGACGCTAAATGTCGGGAAACTAAGATTCGTTTCACTCCGTATGCACGCTCTAATAATTCCCATACGTGGAAATAATTAACCCCGTCTATCGTGAAAATTTTCACCTTGTGAGCGACATCCTCGAACAATGCGGATTTTAGATAATGCAGTTTGTCGAGATCGGATAAATCGATTTATCAGGTTATAAAACGCGTTTTTAAAAGATAACTAATTCTTGAATTTACCGTCGAACATCGACAGAGGAATCGGGTAGTTTAATTCGCTTTGGTCTTACCGCGGTGGCGGCACCGACATCGTTGTTTCGATTCCCGCTGTTCGATGCACTAGTATTCGCGCACACTATATCAGCCGTGTTCATCATAGTTTCGACCCTTCCCACGAGAGCGTAAAAACGTTCCTGAATGCCTTCGAATTCGATTTGATGACCAACATCCGGATTCAGTACCGCGAGCTCGTCATTATAGTCTTCGTACGCGTGATACAACTCGTACAAGCAAGCGACGCGTAATTTTAACATGGCATTGTATATCGTGCCCTTATCGACTACATACGAGAGTAGGGTAATTTGAGCTTTCAAGGATGTTCACTTTTGGAGAAGGAGTTTAATCCTATCCGTTATTTTTAAGTATGAACGACTTACGTGACTTTCACTCAGAAATGTATGCTGTAGCCGTCCGGCTTTCTCTTATTAAAAGTTCGCTCTCGTATGGACGTTTGGCTGATTGCTTCTTGACAACCTGACGCCGCGTTGAGGCTTCAAAACCTCACAGGAGACACCAATGTTTTGTAGAAAGATGTGAACTGTATACTTTGTTTCACACCGTGGTTTCGTATTTATTGTATAATAGTTTGAATCGTATCCGCTTGATACAATAGTCCGCTCGCTACAATGGTTAGTCTTAGACCGCTGCCGCGTCACATTCGCTCTAACTTATATACTACTCATGTGGACAAAGGTTGCTGACATCAAAACAAATATCGCTAGCCGCGACTCGAAAACATTATCTGCGCCGCTGTAACGCGACTCAGAAAATGGTACTACCAATATCGCATATGCGACATCTTTAGATATATGCCGCCAGGAAAGAACACCGCGCGGATCACATCAGACCAAGCGAGAGAATATCGCAGACGTCGCATATGAGTTATCTTTTGGATGTATGCCGCGTTAGGTAAAATACTCGCGGATGACGCAGAATACCGTGCTACTTAACGCATATCCCCTTTTGAGAGAGAATACCGACTTACTTAATTTGTATTATATTTAATTTATACTACGTGATGACAATAGTATTATGCATTTTTCCTTTCGATCCATAGTAACCATTCTGAGCAGTCGCCCTAAATTCGTATAATAATATAATTTACCAATTACGTATGTTTGGTTGTAGGTATTGTATATTTGTATGTATTTGTTTATACGCATGTTGCGTCGTGACGTATGCGGTTGTGCACAACCTCCGATCTTTCATTCAATTAGGTGACTTTTTCCCATCTTTCTGGTAATATGCGGATCCCACGACGAAAGAACGACTCATCTTTAGAGGCTATCCAGTTAGAGACTCATTTTTCGACGCTTTCATAAGAGTTGAAGTGTTCCTCTGCAAGTGCGTGTGCCATCGACCGAAACAAGTGGTAGTCGGAAGGAGCAGTCTGGTGAATAAGCCACATGAGATAGCACTTCCCAGAGAAGTGTTCCCAATGTTTTCTTGACAGCCTTAGTGATGTGAGGTTGAGCCTTGTCATGAAACAATATAACTTTATGCGGTCTCATATTCTAGTTGTTTGTTGTACAATGCTCGGCTCAAACGAATTATTTGTTGTTGGTAGAGATTCCCTGTGACTGTCTGACCAGGTTTCAATATCTCATAATATACCACATCCTTCTAGTCCCACCAAATACAGAGCATGACCTTCTTCCCATGAATATTGCGTTTCGGCATCAATGTCAATGGTTGGCCTAGGTCGCAAATGGTTTTTCAGCGTTTGGGGTTATCGAAATAGATCCACTTTGCCAGTCACAATTCGATACAAAAACCCCTTTCTTTTTTGCCTGGCAAGCAGTATTTCGGAGATGGTTTTTCGTCCGCTTCGATGTCCCTTTCTTTCAATTCATATGACACCCATCTTCCTTCTTTGTATATCTTTCCCATGACTTTTAAACACTTGAAAATGGCTGCATGAGTAACATTCAATGTTTCTGCAAGTTCATTTTGTATTTAACATGGATCTTCATCAATCAATGCTTGCAGTTCTGTATCTTCGAATTTTTTGCTGGCCTGAACGTTCTTTATCACTTGTGTCAAAATCACCAAGTTTGAATCGTCGAAACTATTCCTTACAAGTTGTTTCCGATAGAACAAGTTCCTTATAAGCTTCAACAAGCATTCGATGAGATTCAGCAGCAGTTTTCTTCAAATTGAAACAGAAAAGCAAAGCTTCGCGCAAATGATGCTTATTTAGTTAAAATTCAAACATTTTCTTCGCAATAAATAACTATGTTGTTGTCATAAACACAAACTTTTATATACTGAATATTATTGACAGAGGTCAAAACTATAAATGATGCCTTATTCAGCCAGTTGACGATTGTCAAAGCTACAGCTATTTATCGCTAGAGGATGAATTTCAAGTTATAAACCTAATATATATACAAGGTGTCTCACACTCTTCTCCGGGCATTTTGTGTGGACGTAGAATGGGTTGATGTGAACATAAAAGTCCTATACCGTTTTGCGATATTCGCAATAATTATCGAAATATTGTAGAAAATTTGTGATCATGCAGGATATGGTAAATGAGTTATAATAGCGACGACTGCCGTCGTGTACTTATACTTTAGGTCAAATTGAACAAAAACCTCAACAATTTGCAAAATACCACATAGATTTTTAATTATCAATTAAAGAAGATGAGTGCATTATCATGCAAAATCGTGCAATAATCTTCTTTAATTAGTAATTAAAAATCTATTTGATTATTTATATATATAACATTTATAA
>NW_022639762.1:137697-151823 GCF_010583005.1 Odontomachus brunneus | reverse complement strand
TGTGGACGTAGAATGGGTTGATGTGAACATAAAAGTCCTATACCGTTTTGCGATATTCGCAATAATTATCGAAATATTGTAGAAAATTTGTGATCATGCAGGATATGGTAAATGAGTTATAATAGCGACGACTGCCGTCGTGTACTTATACTTTAGGTCAAATTGAACAAAAACCTCAACAATTTGCAAAATACCACATAGATTTTTAATTATCAATTAAAGAAGATGAGTGCATTATCATGCAAAATCGTGCAATAATCTTCTTTAATTAGTAATTAAAAATCTATTTGATTATTTATATATATAACATTTATAACTGTGTGTGTGTGCGTGCGTGCGTGCGTGCGTGCGTGCGTGCGTGCGTGCGTGCGTGCGTGCGTGCGTGTGTGTGTGTGTGTGTGTGCGTGTGTAACCCTTGGTGAGAACGTAGAACGGATTGAGGTGAGTAAGAAAGTCCTGTGCCGTTTTGTGATATTCACAATAGTTTTTGAAAAATTAATTATTTTGTCTCAACAAATCAGCGTACAGAAAGCGGCAGCGGAAAGAAAGATACCTTCGGCCGACGTGCTATCGTGACACTCGCGAATCGCGGCTCGTTGCGTCCCTCCGCCTATAGCTGCAAGACACAACTAGGCTTGATACACTAACACATGTGCGTAACATATCCATGTGCCGAATTGACGCTGAATTGAAGCGTGTCGTTGCTTCGGCTGCATACATGTATGTAGAGATGAAACAACGAAGCGGCAACATACTTATAGATGTCACGGCGTGTGTCCCGGTTGCGCGCCGACCGAAGACATCTTTCCTTCGGCTGCCGCTTTCTGTGCTCTAATTAGCTCCGATAAAATAATTTCTTGAAAACTATTACAAATATCGCAAAACGGAATGGGACTTTCTTGCTCACCTCAATCTGTTCTACGTTCTCGCAAAGTGTGATTAAAAGAAATGAAACTTGTAAAAGAATTGATACTTGCCTTTTACATAATGGAGCTCACATTGAACATTTAGCCTAGACAAGATTTACTAATTGAATAAAAATTATGTATATGTTAAGTTTGTGACTAAATAAATGTTAAGTTTGTTACTAAATCCCGACTATAACAAAAAGTTAAATTCATAAAATTATGTTTGATTGAAAAGTTCATTTTATTGTCCTGATTCCAACCTTAGTCAGTCCACTTTTAAAAATTTTTGATTGGAGTACACGAAAAATTAAAAGTAAGATACTTAAATAAAAGTACTTATTTCAATACTTGGAGTATGTTAAAAAGTCAAATTATACGAAGACGACAATCGCACTGCGGCTAGGAAGTTCTTAAGAGGTCTGGTAGCTGATAAACTTTCAATGTCATTTCAAGATCGGTGGACACATTTTCGGAAAAAATGTTTCAAACATAAATTTCGTATTTTTCACCGTAAAATCTGAATCTGCAAAAAAATAGGGTATTCCATTTAAAAAACTAAATTTCCGGTCTAAACAACCCACTTCTGGTCAATACTGGAAGTTGAATATAGCACCATTTAATAGAGCGTGTTCAACTTAGTGCAAAAATTTTGAATTTATAATAAAATGTTGATCCACTACATGTGGTAACTATTGACTTTTTTTTATTGGTAACTATAAAAAAATTAAGATAAAATAAAATTAAGAGTCATACAAAAAACACCTGGCGTACCTGGGATATATATATATATATATATATATATATGTGTGTGTGTGTGTGTGTGTGTGTGTGTGTGTGTGTGTGTGTGTGTGTATTCGTCCATTTTCTTCGCCGGCCGCGGCGAGCCATACGTCCTGCTTGCTGCGTCGCGCGCTCTAATTTGTCCAACTATTTTAATTAATATCTCGAAATTTTATGTAATTTTACGAAATTTTGTGTATATATATATATATATATATATATATATATATATATATACACACAAAATATTATTGCAAATATATTGTACTGAAATGTTGTTGCAATATTTCGTGGTAATATTTCTCAGGGTGAACATTTTACAGTTGCTGCAACATTGCTGCAATCTTGCAGTAACATTTCACAATATTTCTGTAATATTGCAATCTTGCAGGAAATATTGTTGCAATGTTACTACAATATTAATGTACTGTATGGGTATATTGTTATATAAAATTTATGTTTAAAAAATTTATATAATATATAAGGTGTTTTCGATAATGCCCCTCTGAGTCATTTTTCTAGAGCAGAAATAAGTAGCAGACATCATCATCTACTACTATTATGACTTATGACAACCTAAAGCTATCCAATGCTGTCTCACGACTGCAAGCAGTGGATTAGGCAGAACAATACCATGAGGCTGAAGTTCCATGGCATGTATTTTCCGCATATCGCGTAAGCAATAAATTGCGATTTTTAGTATTTCTGTTGGAACTTCTAAAAGAATAGAAAAATGTGATTGGTTACACGGTTACGTGTTACGCGTGCCATGGGATTCTATCCTGACAGATACATTAGGTAATAATTTCGTAAAATTGTATTATTAATTATAAAATCATCTGATATTGTTTTCTAATAAAATTATATTTATTCTTATTTAAAGTTATTAACCATTAAAAAATATATTTTTCAAATATAAAATATATTTTTAAAAATATATTTTTCTTATTTAAAGTTATTAACCATTAAAAAATATATTTTTCAAATATTATCCTAAAGTAAAAAGTCACAATGTTTTAACCTATTTGCAAGCATTTTACATGACTCGTGCAGATACAAGTCCACAATAAATTATACCATTAGAGTATATTCTTTTGACGACAAAACAAGATAGATTTGTTTGCACAGTTTGTTTTAAATTGTATGTAATTCTACAAACATTTGTAACGATGCACACCTGCATCGTTACTACTCCGGCCCGACCGACCACCAGTCGGGTCGTGCACCGGCGCGTTGCGCCAACATAAACGCCGTAAGGTCTGACAGACAAAACGCGTAAACAACCGATAATAAGCATAAACAAAGCGAGCGAGAATTCGAGCACAGCGGAAACAATAGAGATCGAGCGCCGCGGGCACGCGACGAACACGTGTACGGTGAGCGAAGACAAAGAGTCGTCAAGTATATAATCAGCGACGCCGAATTAATCGAGACCAGACCGATCCGGACCGTCAACCGAACTCGATGCTACACAGCGGAGAGCAAGGCCTACGACCGACTCGTATCTGCTTCCTCAATCTGCCAACTATCACATCCTCGCAAACAAGGACCGAAGCCAGTACGTTAGCTGCGCTCTACCGATCTTTATCGACTCTTGTTTGCATCCCGTCGACGTCCCGAACAAGGACCGAAGCCAGTAAGTTAGCTGCGCTCTGTCGAGCTTTCTCGACCCTTGTTCTCAGCCTTTCGACGAGCGAGATCGGGGGTGAATACGCCGATACATCGGCTACTCACGTCCCATCCCGTCTCTTGCGACGCAGACGTGCAAGCGAGCGCGTCTCCACCAAAACCGCGAAGACAGCATACCGTACTGAGATACGACTTCGATACCGCCGATACGACTTCGAATCGCGAACACCGAATCACGACACGCGACCGCCTGCCGAATCTCCGAGGCGAGCTTAGCTTTCGCGCTATACGCTTCGCCTACCGACTTACCTGTCGCGGCCTACCGAAACCGCGATCCGGTAACTGGCGCCGTCACCCAGGAGAACTGTATACTAATACGCGACTACTCTGTACCAAGGCTGAATAAATCTTTTTGTTATTTTTGTTTATTACAATCCGCGTCATCTTATTTCACGAACCCGGACTCCGACGAGCGAATACATCCGTGACATCAACACCAACCGACACGCGGAGTACGGTTGTTACACATTTCTTAATGTTACTATTTCTCGATATTATTTAAGCTATTTCTTTTAGTCCCGATCTACAACAGATGTAGTAAACTTTAAGCCGTAAGAAATTAACCAATCACAATTGATTCCTCTATAATTCTACTTTTTTGTCAATTTCTTAAGGCTTAAAGCTTACTACACTTATTGTAGATAATTGTAGGGACTTATACTCATTACAATTTAATACTCATTACAATTAAACATTTTTAGATAAAAAATGGATGTACAAGGAATGTGAGGTATATTTTTTAATCACCCATTTTCATTTTTTGATGAAAATGATGAGAATAACTTGTAATTTCCACGGGAATATCAGATGAAGATCCCACATCAAAGAAGCCCGACATGTGTATTTAATTGCTTTGGTTCTTGTCGGTAATATATATTAAGTAATAAAAAATAATAGTACTATATGATTTTATGATGAAATAATAAAATTTTACGAAATTATTACCTGATGTATCTGTCATAGTATTGTTTTCTAATTCTATCTAACTCATTGCTTGCAGTCATGAGACAGCATTGGATAGCTTTGTTTGGGTTGTCATAAGTCATAATAGTAGTAGATGGTAATGTCTGTCACTTATTTCTGCTCTAGAGAAATGATTCGGAGAGACATTATCGAAAACACACATAATAACTATGTTTTAATTAAAACAATTATTGTTTATGTAGAAATTATTAATTATTAAATCTTGTTTGAAAGAAAAGTCTCTTTTCTTCCAAAAACATGTCAAGGCGGCGTTATTCAGGCGTAAGACGTAAATCCGAACACCAAAGATTGATCACGCGCATTGTGTACACTTTTGACGCGGGGACCTGTTCAGTGACGGCGCTGCGGTGGAGCGAACCGTCGTAGCGAAAACCGTCGTATTAAAAAATATAACGGTTTGAAGTTTCAACTTACATAAAGCTACATAAAGCACTGACAAAATTAAAATTGCAACATTCTAATCTCTGATTTATTCAATTTATTAAATGTTCAAAATATCGACTATGGACTTGTAAACATTTATTTGTGTGTTCGAAGTAAAAAATTTTATTATATATTTTTAAATATATTTTTTGTGAGGATATGTGAAGGAGGAGAAAGTTATGTTTGAGCCACCGACGACGAAAGAAAATATAAAGCAAAGAATACGCGACGTTTACACGCTTCAACAACTCTCAAAATATTGTCAAATGTTAGGAATAATTTCTTGTTAGGAATAATTTCGGACAAATAAATGTTTGCAAATCCATGGTGGACATTTTGAACATTTAATAAATTGAATAAATCAGAGATTAAAATGTAGCAATTTTAATTTCGTAAGTGCTTCATGTAGTATAAGTCGAAACTTCAACCCATCATATTTTTTAATAAAAACATCTGATAAAAAAATGTTTCAGATAAAATTAAGTTGTTCTAGTCCAAAGAATTCAAAAATGTAATTTTTCATAAGCATTTCCACTAAAAATTTTTAAGTTAACCCCAGTTCCATGCAAAAGAGATTGAAGGACCAACCTCCATTCCAGTTTGAAGGCCCTTCAGATCCATACAATTCAAAACTTAAATCATTAAAATCGATAAAATAGTTTCCAAGATATCGAGTCGTTAAGAGTTATGTGAGCCACCTTGTATACAGAGTGTCCCAGACTCTACTTCTCAAATTAAGTGATAATGTAGAACGGACTGAAGTGAATATAAAAACCCTATTTCGTTTTGCGATATTCGCAATAATAACCGAGAAATTAATTGTAAAAAATTAAGGAAAAACGCATGCTGAATGGCTGAGGGAGGAGCGCTCATGACCCAGTAATATAGCAGGCAGATGTCAACGCGCGGCTTATATCGTTATGATCCTACGTTTTGCTGCATCGCACTGAAGCAAGATGTAGAAGTACAGCGATATAAGTATAAGCAATAGTGCGTTGTTTTTCTAATCACCGACATCCGTGCGTTATATTATTAGGCCGCGAGAACCCTCAACCATTCAGCGTGCATTTTTCCTTAATCTTTTACAATTAATTTTTCGGTTATTATTGCGAATATCGCAAAACGGTGTAGAACTTTTATGTTTACCTCAACCTTAATGTGAGAAGTCCCACTTAATGCGAGAAGTCTGGGACGCCCTGTATGTACAGCATGATATAAAAATAATTAATAGACAAAACGTGAAGACATTTTACAACTTTTGCAAACAATAGAGATGTCCTTCTTTACGCTATGGATTCGCGATTTGGCGGTAGAATGCTGCACGATGTATGGCAAGAAACTTTTAAAACTCGCATCATTCGGTAACTGCAACCAGCTACAATGGAACATTTGTTTACTCTCGAGCATTGCATTGACCATATATACTCGTGGTTATATGAAAATACACATATTTTTAATACAAAATGTAAAGATTTTATAAAAATTCTTTGAGAGAAGAATATTACCGAAACGGATAATGCGATATCGGCGATACGCAACGGCGATGATCAACTATATTTCTAATTTGCTATAACTATCATAAAATCCTACATTTGTCAATATAAATAAATTTACGAGATTGTGAGAATTCACTTCTATTGCTAAAAATGAAATTCACCATTTTCATTTCATAACTGTTGTTCGTAATAAAATCCAACTTACGATATAAATGTCAAAGATTTTACACTTTCCACTTGCTTGATTCTATAATTTACTAAAAAATGTGCCGAAATATAAATAATGTGTCAATTTACTTTTGTAGCCAATTTGTTCCAGCCTCCCCTACACTTTGTGTAAAAATTACTTTTCCTTTATAAAACTTCTTTTGCTAATAACTTTTTAGTAAATAAGGAGCAACATCTAAAATCTCTATATTCAGGAATATATTCTTGATAACATATGTCAAGATTAAGGTAAATAGGAGATGGATTCCTTATTCAGTATTCTTTAAAAAAAAATGTATAGGATGGATTAGATTAGGTCAGTTTTTTGGAACGGAGTGCAGAGAGGAGAGGCAGAGTCTCTTTCTCTGTATTGTTTATTATATTTCAATGTATATTGCATGTAAAAATTATATTTCTTTTATAAAAATTTTTTGTTAATAACTTTTTAACAAACAAAGTGATTTTTACTTTTTATTTAAAAACATTTATGAATTTATGAATCTTTTCCCTTAAACATACTTTAATGTCATTGAAATCGAAGAAATTGTCGGTATTGCAAATAATTACTAATAATTGTTCAATAAATAACAGATAATTAAAATAAAAATAATGCATTTCTTTTTTTAATAAAGTGTTTAACTTCTACATGTAAAAAACAAAAGTTTAAAGATTATTTATTTATTATTATTTTAGCAATTACAGAATCTTGGATAAATTCAGGATTTAAAGAAGAATAAGATTATCAAGAAATAAAGAAAGAGAAAGAAGGGCAACAGCGAGAAAGGAGTGGGAAGGGGGAAGAAAGAATAGCTTATCAATTAATTTATAAGTGAAACACTGAGAGATTTATTTAGTAGAGAACTTGTTTAGAATAAATAAATACTATTTGTAATTTTAAATATATTTTAGATAAAATTTAACAATGTTTATATTAAAGAATGAAAATAGTTACATGCCAGATAAAATTTTTTGAAAAATCGGTATTGTGACATATATTGAAACCTAAACTTTAGCTAGTAGTCAAGTAGCTTTACTTTATCATCTGTATTTTTTATTGGAAAACGCCCAGTAACATGATTGAATTATTAAACAATCGACATATAAATATAGACAAAAAAAGTTAACGACTTCAGAATATACAAACGTTACGTATACCGATAACCTACGCAAGGAGAATGTTAAGATTTGCGGCAAGAAAAGACCGTAGGTACATCATTCGACATATTTGCACATATTTGCTTTGTTTACATCTAAAAATATGTTCTATTTAATTGCTCCTTTTGTATATTAAACTGCAATAAAGCTTTATTATTTATTAAAACAAAATTCATTGATTCTTCTAATTGTTTTTATCGTGTTCGACTAAAATATCATATAAGATATATCCAGCTGTCGTAGTGATGAATTGGTTAAACAATCAAAAAATAAAAACTGAACAATGATAGTCATAATGTATGAAGTAATACCATAATAAACAAAATGACAGATGTTACGTCTATATATTCTAAAGTCATCATTGTATTAACCAGCCTATCATCACTCTTAACCTCTTCGGTCAACTAAATTTCTCATTTTACTTTTGGCCAAATATATTCGATGACAAAAAGATTACATCACTAAATTAATCACTGTCAAACGCTCAAATAGACAAACGTCGACCTTGGTTTATAATTTAATCTCAAGCAACACATATACTTTTTTAACAAATTTTATTTAAGAACTTGCAAGATATACAATGGAAACTTCTAATATAAAATAATTTCAATGAGCATTGCACATAAAGTGCAGTATATTTCCGTTCTTTAATCGAGTCCTTTTAATGTAGAAATATCATAATCAGAGACCATGAAAAGGTCACTTTTGATTGATCCACCATTTTTAATCTATTCCCGCTGATTTTCAAAGAATAAAATTAATTAATTTTAAATTGTAACACAATTTTATAAAAAAGTAAACGTTTCATAGGTAATAATAAATATTTTTTATCATTGTAATTATAATTTTTTATAATATCTACTTATATTAAAATGCATAATTAAATAACTATAAAAAATATACAATGTATATTTACAAAATTATATTTTATATAAACACGTTATTAATTTATCAATATATTTTGCATATAATTATTTTATGATATATTTACAATAAATAAATAGACACAATTAAGTGGAATAAATAAAGTAAAATAAAACATAAAAGAAAACAATGTTCTTATCTAAAATAAACTTATAATATATTATTTTAGTATCTTACTGCAATAATCAATATTTATATTCATTTATACTCATTAATTTTTAAAAACAAGCTTTTTAACGCAATATAGAGTCAGTAAATAAAATCAAAATAGAGTCAGTAAACAAAATCAAAATAGAAAAATAATCGAGAATATAAAGATAATCCGGATTAAAAATTTGAACTAAAGTGTAGCTATGATAAAAACAATTTCAATTTTATAATTTAATCATGATTATTACATAAAAACAGTTTTACCTCACCGAGATAAGAATAATTCGTTAGAGTATCCAATGTTCACAACCAACATTTTCTAGCCATAGAGCTCGACGTTCTGGATTTTTTGGGAAAACTTATCACATAATCATTTTTAGAGATATTATTCCAAAACAGATCAGAACATCTATCTATTTTACAATCAATAATAATTATTTAAGTAACTTAAGTACGTAACAATGTACGTATTTCAATGCATTCAGTAATATGCATGCATGAAGTATGTTGAAAACATACCGATCGTGATATCAATATGCTATTGTGGTTTGTTCTTTTCAGCTGCATTAGTGCAGCAGTATAAAAGAACAAATCATACAGGTTAAAATGAGATAATGTATATTTCTTTCTTTCTCTCTTGTTGGATTTAGATGGAACATGGCGGATTGATTATAGCCAGTCTTTGATTATAGTATTTAAGTTAGTGTAGACGAGCCTGCCATCTCCAGACATCTAACACGTACACGACATCTTTCCGGGGGTTAGAATCTTGGGACCGAATCTTGGGAACGTGTCTTTAAGTACCGTGATCACTGCTGACGGTAATACCATAGTTTAAGTATAATCAGTTACTGCGCCTTTAATGTCGCAATCGTTTAATCACGTGACCTATCGCTATATCTTTGGGAAAGCGCTAAGTTTCAAAGTAGAATAATTTTAATATATAATACTCTCACAGCACTAATCATTGCAGAAAGGTTATGGATAGGTTACAAGCTTACACATTTTAATGAGCATGTTACTGAAAATTGATTTGAAATTAAAAAATAAGTATAAGATTGATATTGTTAAACAAATAAATATTTTAAACGTTATTACAGTATTAAGAACTTTGCTGACAAAGCAAAGTACGCAAAATTTGAACAGTAAGCAAAATTTATGTAAAAAATTATACCATATCTTATAACTGACCCAATGTACTTCAAATATAGAGCTATATTGTAAGGTAAAAGTACCAATACCGGGACAGGTCCCATTAACTGGACAATTAGTAATATATTTATGATATTAACAATTTAGAGTTTTGTAACGCAAAAGTAAACATTTGTTTATAAGATATAAGATATATATATAATATTACTAAGTAAAAGGTATTGACATATCAAACGTTTATTAAAATAAAATATAATTTTCTTTAGACTTAATCGAGAATCATATTTTATTGGTGCTACGGAATGTAAGTCATAAGAAGAATAATAATTTTCTTAAGATCACTAGAAGAGCAAATATTAACGTGGCTTATTGCTATGTATTAATTTTGAAAGTTGAGACTTTGAAAAAAGATATTAGAACTATTTTACACGATATTTATAAAATTTTAAGCAGAAAAAATAGGTGTCTATTTATCGGTACACAGCTACAGCTGTTTGCCCTATTATCGGCCGAGTGTCCTTTTATCGGTACAGCTCTAACCTATTGTACTGATAACGGGACATCGTCAATATACAATTGTTGAAAATAGAAACTAGCGGATTATTAATTTTTTTAGCGGAACATTATTTTGTGCATCAAACTTTGTTTTTTGAGGTAAGTCACAAGTTGTAGAAATCATGAATATAAAGATATAAAATCTCATTTTATATGTAAATAAGTGTTTATGAAAGTAACCTGTATAAAAGTAAACTTAACTTTTACAATATCAAGATTAGATGAAGATTTGTAGACTTTTAAATAAATAATTACTGTTTAGTTGCAGGATGCCAAGAGAAAAAAGGAAAATGAAAAATAAACGAAGTGTATAAAAGAGCATATGATCAAAATGATATATATAAAGCATTAAATGTGATTGAAAAAGGTCATTCTTTAAGATCTGCTGCTAAATTGTTCAATGTTCAATGTTCCACTTTGTTCGCTAAAAAGAATTTTCTAACACCAGTGGAATCAAACAAAGGTCCTACAACTATTTTGAATAAAAGTGAAGAAATACGTATAGTGGAGTGAATTATTGATTGTGGGATTAGAGGCTTTCCAGTTACAAAAACTTTACTGCTCGAGTGTGTGCGAAATTTTATTAATGAAACAGGAAGGATAACTCCATTTAAGAATAATAAACCCGGACGGCATTGGTATGAAGCATTTTTACAACGTCATCCACAATTAACAGAAAGAATGGCACAAAATTTAACACTTAGTCGGGTTTCTGCAACTAAAGAGAAAGTTTTGAATTAGTTTACTGAAATAGAACAATATTTAGAGAAAAAGAATTTATTAAATATCCATCCATCAAGGATATATAATTGTAATGAATCTGCTTTTATGCTGTGCCCAAAAGCTAACCAAGTTATTGCTAAAAAAGGATCAAGAAATGTTTACCGAATAGTTAACGGTGACGAAAAGGAGAGCATCACAGCATTATTCATGACAAATACAGAAGAGAATTTTGCTCCACCAATGATTTTATTTTGGTATCAGCGTATACCATACAATGTTATAAACAAAATGCCGAAAAATTGGGTGGCAGGTACAACAGATAAAGGATGGATAACTGCAAAAAGTTTTTTTGAATACATAGCAAATATATTCTATCCTTGGCTAAAGCAAAACAATATAGATAGAATTTCCTATCCTATTATTTCTGGACGAACATTCCTCACATCTTACTTTACCTTTAAGTAATTCCTGTAAAGGAAATCAGATGGAGCTGATTGCTTTACCCAAATGCCACCCATATCTTATAACCATTAGATGTGGCTCTATTCCACCCATTGAAAAATGCATGGAGACACATAATGGATGAATGGCAAAAAAAAAGTAATTTAAAACGTTTAAGAAAAGAAGATTTCTCATAACTTCTAAAGAAATCTTTTGAGTTTATAGATACAGTTACTATCATAAAAAAATGGATTTAAAACTTGTGGCCTTTCACCATTTTCGGTTGAAAATGTAAATTTTAAATTATTAAATCAAGAAAAGCATATTAATTGCAATTCAACTGTATCTGGTTCCCAAGAAGTTCTCAATAATTATGTCATAAGTTTATCAAATCAAGATATTGAATTAAAGAAACATTTGTTGTTCTTTGAAAGCAGCTTAAGCGGCGATCTTTAAAGAAAATTTAAAAATTAAAAGATGCACAGAACGATGAAAGATGGAAAATTAATATTGGTGAACAAAAATTGTACGAGTATTGGCTTAATTTGAAGGAAAAATGTATGTAATTTTAGGTATGTAATTTTAGCTGTATTTACATATTTCATACATTTTTATAATTTTGTAATCATTGTTTAAATTTTAGAAAAGTGAATTTGAGCATCAACGTAATATATGCAAATAACATGTATTGTTATCTAAATTATATATATTAATTATATTTTAAATTCTCTAATATAGGAGAAACGATTCTACATTATAAAGATACAAATAGAAGCAGTATATTATCCGATAGCAATAGCGGCTTAGATATTGCGTGCATATGTAGCCCCAATGATAATGGTAGTATTTTAGAACTAAATAGTAAAACACTTGATGAGAATATTATTATTTTAAACAAAATGTCAGGAATTGAAACGAGTGAATTAAAATCACTTGATAACATAAATGCAATCTATAGTAATGTTGATGTTATTTGGATCGAAAATACTGAGGCAAATATTGTAACAAATATCGAAGCAAATACTGAAGCTATTATATTCTTCTCTGAATATAAATGAAACAAAATGACAACATATCTGTTGATAATATCTTAAAAAGTTTGTATGTCAAAATCAGACTATTCTTTTAATATACAAACTTTTATCTTATTTTATTTTATTACAGATATTTCGGATAAAAACTAAAATATTGTAAACCATTTTAAACCAGAAGGACAACAAAGTAGAGAATGTTCGTCTTCTTTTAAAAAATCTTTTATATGGCCAGAAATTGTGTCTACTAAAATAACAAATCGTAAAAACTTCAAAGAAAATATTCCATGTGTAGCAACATGTAATGAATAGATTCAGTATCACGAAAAAAAAAAAATTAGAGAAGAGTCAAAAGAAAATAGCCATTGAAGAAAGAAAAAGATTAAGGAAAGAATCGCAACTAAAAATACAACAAGAGAAGGAAGAGAAAAGAAAATTACGAGAATTGAAAAAAACTAAAAAATAGATTCAATAAATATTATTATTATTAATCAATACAATAATCGTTTGTTTCAATTTCGTTTATTTCGTCAATTTTGTTTATTAAATATTATTAAATATTTTTGTATTAAATATTCTATAATATAAAAAATTATATATAATTATATATATATAATTATAATAATTAATAAATTATAAGTAAATAAACATTAATAAATAAATTATATATAATTATATATATATATAATTATAATAATTATCATACATTAATCATTAAAATATATATGGGTAAAAAAGGGTATTATACTTGATATTATACTTATAAAGATGAATAAAGAGTTTAAAACCAAAATTAATTTAGAAAATAAAAATAATGCTCCATCATTAACATAAAATTTTCTGTGAGTTTAATTTGATTCGGAAGAATTAAGTTATTACACGTTATCCCGCTATTGGTATCATAAAATTCTGACACTGGGACGCATGCGTTGAAGCATCCATGTATTGAGTCATTTCAACTGATTACATTTAAAAATTTTTGATATTTATAAACAATTTTTCAACAAATGTTTATTTTCATTAAAGTACATGTAAAGTACGATCTGTTTTTACATTTTATTATATCTTTATTCAAAATTGTAAATTTCCTCAATTTTTAGTAAGTTCCACGTACGTAGTCTTAAGTGTCCTGGTATTGGTACTTTTACGTTATAAGCAAGAGCAAAAATATATATGAATATATATGTTTATATGTACAATTTTTATTTATTTGTTATAAATTATAAATTACACAATTACACAAATAATAAATATTTTTATGAGGATCTTTCGAGAAACCAAAGATACTAACTCCTTATTCTAGAAAACTAAACTCCTTTTGTGAGAGATTGTGTAGTATTATATATAATATATTATATAATACAGGGTGTTCGGAAAGTACCGGGACGCCCGAATATCAGGAAAAATATAAGTTTTACAAAAAAATGTTTCAGACAAAAGTTGTGGCGTTTAAAAAGATGTATTTACTGATCACATCAGTTTGACCTTGGGTTGCGTAGCGAAGGTCA
>NW_022639762.1:135360-135555 GCF_010583005.1 Odontomachus brunneus | reverse complement strand
CTAATGAAATGTTTCTTCATTGAGTACTTTTCGAGTTATAAAGCTCCAAAGTTGCAATATGAAAAAATTCAAAATATCTCGTAAAGTATTCACTTTCAGTGTTATCTTACACGATTCAACTAGTCAAGGCAAGAATTGGACATGATCCAACCAGATCTTACCTTCACTGGTTGGATCATGTCCAGATCTTGCCTT
>NW_022639762.1:133198-134965 GCF_010583005.1 Odontomachus brunneus | reverse complement strand
TTTTTTCAAATCAAAATAGTGCAAAAGCACATGTCGAAAAAACACTTTATCGCGTTCCATTTTTCACAAAGCAAAAGAAATTGTTGTTTAGGAAAATAATTGTGTATGCTGACTGAATGTTATCGAGAAATGTCGAAATTAATCACAAACTACCTGTTTCGTTAGTAATGACTACTAGAACTGTTTGCATTGCCATCTAACATTTGCGGGCGGAAACTAAGTTAAGGTCCTAATATATATATATATATATTTATATATATACAGGATGTCCGGTAACTAATCGAGCAACCGCCGTATACGGGTAGAACGGGTCAAAATAATCATAAAAGTTATTAGGTAAATCGGAAAGTTCCGTCCATCTAGCGGTGAGTAGCTATAGCTAGAACTGTCGGTAACTGTAATGTCTAAACCAAGCTTAATTTTTTAGTTTAACTATCTGTCAATAAAATTCAGTGTATAAAGGTATATGTTCGCATCAATAACATTGTTTCTTACTGCATCGAAATTTGAGCCAAATAAGCGTCATTTGCGCGAAATGTTGATCTTTTGCTTCAAATGAAAGAAAACTGTAGCTGAAGCTCATCGAATGCTTGTAGAAGTTTATAGTGATAGTGCTCCTTCCGATAAAACATGTAGAGAATGGTTTCGACGCTTTAAAAGTGGTGATTTTGATGTGGAGAACAAAGAACGTTGTAGATGGCCAAGAGCATTCGAAGACGAAGAATTGCAGGCATTGGTGGATGAAGACCCATGTCAAACGCAAAAACAACTTGCAGAAGCTTTAAATTATGTTCAATCTGTCATTTCCGATCGTTTGAAAGCCATGGGAAAGATCTGTAAGAAAGGAAAATGGGTCCCATATGAACTGAAGCCAAGAGACATTGAAAGGCGAAAAACCATCTGCGAAATTCTGCTTGCTAGACAACAAAGAAAGGAGTTTTTGCATCGTGTCATCACTGGGGATAAAAAATGGATATATTTTAACAACCCCAAACGTCGAAAAATCATTTGCGACTCCGGCCAATCCTCAACATCGACGCCAAAGCAGAATATCCACAGAAAGAAGGCAATGCTCTATTTGGTGTTGTGTACCATGAGCTGTTCAAATCTGGTCAAACAGTCACAAGGTATCTTTACCGAAAACAAATTATCCGTTTGAGCTGAGCATTGCACGAAAAACGACCAGAATATGAAGCATAAAGTGATTTTGCTTCATGACAACACTCGGCCTCACGTCACAAAACTTGTCAAGGAAACGTTAGAAGCACTTCGCTGGGAAGTGCTACCATGCGACTTATTCACCAGACGGTGCCCCTTCCGACTACCACTTGTTTTGGTCGATGGCACACGCACTTGCTGAGAATAGCCTCCAAAGATGAGTCATTCTTTCGCCGCGGAATTCGCTTGCTGCCCGAAAGATAGGAAAAAGTCATCGTTAACGATGGACAATATTTTGATTGATGTACTTTTTCATTTTCTTTCTTAAATAAAACCATACTTTTTGCACAAAACGGACGGAACTTTCCGATTTACCTAATATATATCATTTTAAAATTTTCTCAATATTTATTCCGTAATTAATTAAAATGTATAAACGAATGAGCTCACGAGAAGTGGTAGGACAGGCTCTGTGTGTAAAAGAAATGGCACGTATACGTGTCGTTTATTACTCCGCCTCGAAATCAGCTGTTTACTCACCGTTGCTAAGAGGTAAGCCATTTCTTTTACACACAGAGCTTGTCCTACCGCTTCTCGTGAGTTCATTTA
>NW_022639762.1:128337-133188 GCF_010583005.1 Odontomachus brunneus | reverse complement strand
ATGAGCTCACGAGAAGTGGTAGGACAGGCTCTGTGTGTAAAAGAAATGGCACGTATACGTGTCGTTTATTACTCCGCCTCGAAATCAGCTGTTTACTCACCGTTGCTAAGAGGTAAGCCATTTCTTTTACACACAGAGCTTGTCCTACCGCTTCTCGTGAGTTCATTTATTTATACATTTTAATTAATTACAGAATAAATATTGAGAAAATTTCAAAATGGTATATAATTTTTATGATTATTTTGACCCGTTCTATCCGTATACGGCGGTTGCTCGATCAGTTACCGGACACCCTGTATATAATAAATAAATAAATAAACATATATATATATATATATAATCTCCCATGTTTATTTAATGTATTACTTCTCCACAGACAAGTTCATTAACAAACAAGTTCATTAACAAACAAGTTCATTAACAAAACAAGTTCATTAACGTACACTATTTTTCACTATCTTGGTCTTTCTGCATTAAATTTTCTTTATTTATTTCATTGTACACATAACAGAATTGCGCAGCCATATTATTGATTGCGCCGTTTGCACGTGCGCATTTATTCCTACATTTCTGGCTACTATTGTAACTGATTATATTTAAACTGTGATAATATGACATATAGCCATGGCCATACTATCAATTGTGTAAAAAGAACTGGTCTTATCATTTGTACATTATTCGTAAGTGAATTTGACACATTGCAACCAACCATTTCATGTGATTTACTAACGCTGCTTATTGTGTAGAGGTCGGCAGTGATCACGGCAGCTGAAGATACACTTGGCCTCAGGATTCTGGCCTCTCGAAAGATACGCGTCGGGAACCTAAAGATGGCGAACTTATCTATACTCTTTTACACTATTTTACATTCAAAAAGGACTCAATTAATGAACCATATCGTACGAATCCATATTTATATCCATTATACATTTTTAAGGACTTAATTGCAAAAATCGACTCTGTAATTTGCACATTTATAGGAAAGACTATAAAAATAGTTCGGTGATCAAATATAATCTTTGCAAGGCAAAATACGAAAAATTATAGATATTACTATTGAAAATATAGTGTAACTGCATTAATTTCTGACTGTTGCGTTTGCACAAGCGGTGCATTAGTTTCACATGTATATATACTAGGTGCGCAACTAAGTTTCCGGGTTTCACATATAGATGGCGTTAACGACACATGTAGTCGACATACATGTCTAAAGTTGTGTTTCTTTTATAGTTTGGACATCTGTCAACAATAACCAGTCATAATACCAACACATATCGCAACGCAAAAATATTTTTTCTAACAATGAAGATGTCGAGTTTTGTGCCAAATAAACAGCATTTGCGGGAAGCTTTGCTTTTCTGCTTTAACTTGAAAAAAATGCAGCTGAAGCACGTCATTTACTTGAGAAGACCTACAGTGAACATGCACCATTGAAAACTACCTGTGAAGATTGGTTTAAACGCTTTAGAAGTGGCGATTTCGACACTAAGGACAAGGAGCGCTCCGGAAGACCAAAAACAATTGAGGACGCCGATCTGCAAGCGTTATTGAATGAAGATGATACGCAAACACAAGATCAACTTGCGGAGGCATTAAACATGACTCGCCAAGGTATTTCCAAACGTTTACATGCCATGGAAAAAATTCAAAAGAAAGGAAAATGAGGTATCGCATGAGTTGACTGAGAGACAGATGGAAAATCGAAGAGCCACTTCCGAAATTTCGCTTTTGCTTTCATGAATGAAAGAGTTTCCTGCATCGAATTGTTACTGGCGATGAGAAGTGAATATATTTCGAGAATCCCAAACGCAAAAAATCGTGGCTTTCACCTGGCGAAGCATCAACATCGACGGCACGGCCAAATCACTTCAGAAAGAAGATGCTCTGCGTTTGATGGGACCAGAAAGGAATCGTGTACTATGAGCTGCTGAAACCGGGCGAAACTGTCAATGGGCATCGCTACCGACAACAACTGATCAATTTAAACCATGCATTGCTCGAAAAACGGCCAGAATGGGACACGAGACACGAACGAGTGATATTGTAGCACGACAACGCTCCGTGCCATTGCACTTCCATCGTCCAGGACACCATCAAAACGCTGAAATGGGATCTGCTACCGCACCCGCCGTATTCACCAGACCTGGCCCCTTCCGATCACTTGTTCCGGTCGATGGCGCATGGCTTGGCTGAGCTACACTTGGCCAATTTCGAAGAAGTGCAAAATTGGTTGGATGAATGGCTTCTGTCCAAAGACGCGTCGTTTTATCGTCGTGGTATTCATGTATTGCCAGAGAGATGGCAAAAATGTGTAGCTAGTGAGGGACGATACTTTGAATAAACCATTTTGTATTTCTCTTGAAATTTTCCATTTTTCATTGATCAAAAAAACCCGGAAACTTAGTTGCACACCTAGTATGTGTATACAATACATACACAAAACTACTATGCACACAAAATGATTTCGTGCTTTTGCCGTTTAAAATCTCTAAAGTCAAATAAAAATTTGCTCTTCGCTCCTGTAGACCCTTAAAGTCATCATTTCATAGTAAATAGAAATTTTTTGTGCAAATAAAAAATAATTTTGATTTTTTGTCAAAGATCCATTTGATACTACAAATGCTTCGAAGCACCGCATCATAACCGTTCATAATCGTTCCCATCATCGACCAATCATAATCGTTCCCATATAACACAACGTCTAAAATCGGGACATAAGACATCTTAAAGACGTCTTAAAGACATCTTAGGGACATCTTACATTTCGATCTCTGAGAGATGTCTTTAAAATGCCTTTCAGACGTCTTATGTCCTGATTTTAGATGTGTTGTGTGGGTTTTTTATGCGCTCCAAAACGCTGTTAGTTTTAAATGAATTTACCCAAAGATATTCATAAATACGATATAAGACGATTATTCCATATACGTTTATCAATAACTGTTTTAGTTTGTCATTGCGTAAATATAATTATATCATAAAATAACTGCGCAACAAGCTGATAGTTATTGGTAAACGTATACAAAATATAGTCTCAATTCATTAATTGAATGTAAAATAGTCTGGATGAGCGCGCCATCTCCAAAATCCTGATGTATCTTTTTGACCCTTAAACAAAAAAACTGTTAATAATTACGGCAGTTGATATGTTCGGTTTCTAGATTATGGCTTTTGGGAAGATATACGTCGGAAATCTGACGTGGTCGTCTATACTAACCTAGAATCAAGTAAAGGTGGCGTTCCATGACATATATTTTAAAATCGTATTGTGAAATCAGAAGCGTTACGCATTTTCCGTTATGATTATGCTAAAAATCGCATATACTTTTAACGTATTATGGATTTTCATACGAAACGTATGTGTATAATGATCGGCGTTTATCACAGACGGTGTTTGTGAGAATTTTCTTTTAATAAAGTATATAATTTACTGTTTTGAAACACGGATATTTTTTTTAATCACTTTTCCTTTCTTCCGTTCAAATTATTTATGAACTGATTTTTGCATCACATGGAGCAAATAAATTGACATTATATTGACCCTTATAATTGTAATGAGATTGTTGAAGACCACTGTTTGGAATAAAAAAAAACTAGTCCTTTGATGATGCATAATATTAAAATTAATATTAAATAAGGTTATCATCTGCTATGCTGTTTACGACTTTCATTCGAAAATATTTGAATTCAATATCTCTTTCCCTTCCTCCCCTTCGCCCTTTCTTTTCCCTCTTTAATATATAATAAAAATTTATCTGAACTCATTCCGTAACTTACAAAAGGACTGTACAGTCGTGGACAAAAAAATTAACAAGTATGTAAGTTCCGAAATGTATACCGTTTGTCCAATGGGAGAATTATTCCATAGGACAAACGGGATATATTCCAAAACTTACGCAGAACATATTCGTTACATTTTTTGTTCACTACCGTATACAATAGCTGCGTTCCGATATTCGATTGGCAGCACTGGAAATCTATAGTTCATGTTATATAGATATCATCTCGGACTATATACAGGACAACTAAACAGTAACAACTGAAGAGGCAAATAAGGAGTACAGCACGGATGCTTTAAATCCGTGCTGTACTCCTTATTTGCCTCTTCAATTGTTACTGTTTAGTTATTCTAAAAAGGAGCTTTCTATAATTTCTGTATATACAGGACGTTTGATACAAGACATACAAAACTATATGTGAATTTAGAACTTATTAAAGTTCTGCTATCTCGCCGCAGAAAGTCTGAATTGACAGTGGCGCCTAGCAGTGTCGAGAACACGAAATAACCGTGTCAGCGTAGCTAATTGGCTAACACTAGGCTAGGCTTACATTAGGCCTCGCTTGATATCTCGGAAAATTACTTGCGTTTTATCGCGTTATTTTTCAGTTTCTCCGTGAAGTGTGTATATTATCGTGATCCTCACAGCCGTAAAATGTATGTGCAAACTCAGTGATATTGGTGATACATTGTGAAAATCGAGAAATTAAATGTGTTCATACAGGCTGGTATCTCAGCTATCAAACCACCGAAAAATGTAGCATTATTTAAGGAATTATTTTACGATACTACATCAGTCAGATATCTAAGTTTGTTATACTTTTTACAGATTTCAGGATTAGGACATTTTTTTATTTGGTTCTTCAGAGAAAAGTAAAAGAAGCAATAAAACGCAAAGGATTTTCGGTATGTCATTGGCTGCATTCAGCAGAACTCAGCGCTTTGTAAACGGTTTAATGATACATTGCAACAGTTTAGATGTTCTGCTGAACGTTCTTTGGGGGCATGTCATATATATATATATATATATATATATATATATATATGTGTGTGTGTGTGTGTGTGTGTGTGTGTGT
>NW_022639762.1:100746-128076 GCF_010583005.1 Odontomachus brunneus | reverse complement strand
TTGATGTGAACATAAAAGTCCTATACCGTTTTGTGATATTCGCAATAATTATCGAGATATTAATTGTAGAAAATTTGTGAATAATCATGCAGAATATGATAAGTGAGTTATAGTAGCGACGACTGCCGTCGTGCACTTATACTTTAGATCAAAGTAAACAAAAAAGTCCTCTACCATTTTCCAAATAATCATTGTTGCACGATTTTGCGTGATAATGCACTCATCTTCTTTAATTAATAATTAAAAATCTATGTGATTATTTGCAAAATGGTAAAGGACTTTTTTGTACAATTTGACGTAAAGTGTAAGTACATGACGGCAGTCGTCGCTATTATAACTCATTTACCATATCCTGCATGATCATTCACAAATTTTCTACAATTAATATCTCGATAATTATTGCGAATATCGCAAAACGGTATAGGACTTTTATGTTCACATCAACCCATTCTACGTCCCCACAAAATGCCCAGAGGAGAGTGTGAGACACCCTATATATATAGCGCTGACATGCCCCCAATGAATTCCCGTTTAGCAGAACATCTAAACTGTTGCAATGTATCATTAAACTGTTTACAAAACGCTGAGTTTTGCTGAATGCAGCCATTTCTCACTTCTGACGTTATAATACCAATATGGCCGCCCCAGAAATAGCAGGCCTTAAGACTCCTGGCTAGTCAGGCGAGAAGTCCGCGTTGACGGTGGCGACACAGCCATCAGTAGGAATAAGAACTTCGTTCATCGTATGTATAAAGCGAATTATGTATAAAGCGAATTATGTATGTATATGTGTGTATGTGTGTAACAGCTACCTAAATTTTTCCGTCCGAATCACGGCATTATTACTGACTGTAGTGCTTACATATCACACATAACACAATTGCGGAAGTGAACAAAATACTCCGGATACTGTGCTTTTTGTAATATTTTAACTATAATAGTACTTATTCTATCATATTCCGCACCGAATCTCACAGCTGATCTCCTGTCAAAATAAGCCGATTTTCACACGTATATTTAGCAGTGTTGTAAAGATCATTTCGGAAAATGAACACTATTCGAAGCATTTTACGAGTGTGTAGGATCAATTGCAAGTGTCGCTTTGTTAACATATCTTTTTATTTTGCAATGATTCGGGCGCGAAATTCGTGTGCGATTTCTCGTTTCTGATGTCATCAACTAATATGGCCGCGGTGACTAGCCAGGAGCTTTAATCCGAGCATAAGAATACCTGACATTTTTCAAACAACCACGTATAATTTAAACTAAATCTAAATTTAGATATTAAAAGAAGAAGATTGGTGAACTAGGTGAACATATGTTTTGTGTCAAATACCCTATATAGTATATTACATCCTATGTACTATGTTATGCAAAATCCAACTTCCTAATGTTCATGAAACGTATTAAAAATTAACGTAACCAATGAACCACGATGTCTAGCCTTTTTATTGACATAACTTAATAGAACAGGATATGATTGGCTATATATTGTACGCCGCCGACTTTTTACGCTTTATGGAACATAGAAAATTGAATTCCACGTAACAGAAAATACGTAACGTTTCCTATTGATTGCATGTTATGCAAAAAATACGTGAAATGAAACGCCATCCTAAGAGCCTGGATAATTATGATTTCTTACTGATTTGTCTAGTTTTTTGTTTGATTGAAAATGGTGGATCTGAAGATTATTACATAAAAAGATTTTACAACATTCTGTAGAAAAAAAATCGTTATATTTTAAGATAGGAGAAAAATATATATGGAAAAAATTAACTTCTTAGAAATTAAGATCTATTTTTATCAATAATGTTATAAATAAATGTATAAGAAAGTTTCTTTCAAAGACGAACCCCGACTCTTACTTGAAGAATTCTACACTAGTCTAAAACTAAGTTCCTTTAATCATAGTTAGGACAAAGCATGATACCGAACTAACCTGCATTCTTTTTAATCCTTTTATCATTACATGCTACAGAAAGATAGAATGATGCTTTGAGAAAACAAAACGAACTTAAGACTAAAATGACGAAGAACGTTGTAGTTTCTTTCTCTTTCATTTACTCACCCACTCTCTCTACAAATAGTGGACAATGTCCTAACTCTGATGTGAGGAACTCTACATTAGTCTATATTTAAAAAGGACTTAATTAAAGAAAGGCAGTGTATCGTAAACGAATAAGTACATTTAAAACTTGTTTCTCTCGGCCATTGAATAATGCAATACCATACCGAAAAGGCTAAACTGCTATATGCAAGTATTCCATACGATTTGTATATTCATTATCGAATATACAAATATATATTTCTTCTTTACCTGTGTCTTCAATAATTTGTACAAATCAGTTTCCATCAAACATTGAACAATATATACGTCTTTCATTTGCTCTATAGTAGGTGCTCTTAATATATCCCTTATGTCTATTATCTGTTATAAAATAGTACAATATTAATAATAAAGTAAGAATCACAAAAGAATATATTTATATGTAGGACTTACGTTCTCGTGCTTAAACCTCGTAAGAATTTTAATTTCTCTTAAAGTTCTCTGGCTATATGTTTGATGTTCGAACGGAGAAATTTTTTTAATAGCTACTTTTGTTTTCGTTATATTGTCGTAGGCAGACCTGTAAGAGAAAGTCATATAAAATGAATTTATCCGTATTTATGATTTAAATAATTAAATATTTTTAACACTTAGCATTAATTAAATCTTTTATTTTGAATACAAAGTACAAAAAGTACAAACAAGGAAAGAAAGACACGGTTGGTTATCCACCGATTTTAACGGGCATATGGTAAAATCTTTAGATCTGTTCCTTTTTAGTTGAACTAGTTTGCTTTTTTAACCGTTAAAATGAAACAAGTATATAAAGTATCTAAAAATTCGAGACAACCGTAATAGAATTTAACAAACTGAACGGAAAAGTTTCATACCATTTTACAAACAGCTACGTAAAACTTTGATTTATTAGTTAAAAAAGATTGGTGAATAATCGTGCTTGATGTAGTATAGGACGGTAAATACGATATCCGTTGTGAGCCTGTACATTAGCTCAAACTAAAAAAAAAAGTCCTTTACTATGAACTGGATGAACTGAAATCTAGTTCACTTTAATTCACTTCAACCTAGTTTTTTCAACCCATAGTTAAAGCGCCTTAAAATATTGATTTCTGAAATTTTCAGACAGAGCGATTCATATAAGCCATGTGATACATAAATTTTGAGTAGTAACACTTTCCCAACAGCTCTCGGAGCACAGTCATTATATTGCTAAGTTTGAATTTAGAAAATCAAAGATTCCATCCTAGCCAATGAGAAATGAGTATTCGGAATATCGATGTTATCAGATCTCATGGACACGAATCAAAGGTTGCAGTATATTGATAACTCAAGCCTGCAAAGAAATAATTTTTCTCAGACTCAAGAAGCAGAGTACGTGATTCCAAAGGTTTTTGACGTGCTGAAACCGAATCCGTCATCCAAATTTTCCCATCACGTCAAAACTCGGAGATGTCCTAAAAAATCTATAAAAGATGATAGTTTAATAAGTTTAATAATAATAGAATCAGTATCAAGGAAAGTCATTATTGTTACACTGTTTATGGTAAGGATCACTTATGTTCTTCAACATTAAACCGTCAAAAATCAAAACTTTTGAATTTTTTATATAAATTAGTATAAAAAAGCTTTCGATCTCTAACTTCAAGTCTATTGCTCAAATAGTAAAATCCTTTATGTGTAAATAACTTAAGTTTTCAAGCTTGCATGTATCCTTTGATCAGCTATTTTTCACCGGCCATTTTGAATTTTACTATTTGAACAATAGACGAAGTAAGAAACCTAAAGCTTTTTTATACTAATTTATGTAAAAAGTTCAGAAGCGCTGGTTTTTTTACGGTTTAATGTTGAGGAATATAAGTAATCCTTACCATAAATTGTGTAACAATAACAATCTCCGATGGTACTATTTCTATCATTTTTCCTTATTAAACTATCATCTTTTATAGACTTTTTCATGCAGAATTCGAATCCGTTGCCTAAATTAACACATAACTTACCATTTCAGAGTTACATATATTTAAAAACGCCAAAAAATAGTCATTTTAACACTTATAACCGCGATACATCGCGTTCCGGATTACGCTTGCCGGTTCGGGTTCGTAGGAGGCGGAATAATGTTGAAACAATAGAATAAACAATCAACTTAGTCGTATATTTAAAATCAGCTGCTGCGATACATTAAATCAGATATTTGATGTCGATGCCGTTGGTTTTCGGTCGATTGTATACAAGCTGTCAGAGGTTTTGTTTAGGTGATGGCTCGCGAGATGCTGTGCACGGTGCGCGGGACGCGGACGGTGTTGTTGTCGCGTCGTGAATCCGTCTGTTGACGTTCTCGGCTTCTCGCCTCTTTAATTCCGGTTAACAATTATCTTGATCAGCTGCTATGCGATGCAGCACGGTGTAATCAGTATCTCCGCGGAGCTGTATGCGGTGTATCGCCTCGGTGGCGGTACCGTGGACACAATGATGCCTTGAGTATATCAGATAGGGCAGTCAGAGGCTGCTGCGGCAATCCTTCTGTGTGCGCGGAACCTTAGTTGGCTTTGTTGCCTTAGTTGTCGAACGAGGCCGGCTCGTTCGTGCGAGATCGCGGATGCGGTCGCGGACGCGCCTATGCACCGCGAAGTGATCCCGATCTCGCTTCCTGAATGCGATCTCTAGTAATTCGGCGGCCGACTCGCGTCCTTGCGAGTCGACGTCGGTGTGATCCTGTCGCGGATCCGGATGACACGGTGTCGAAGTTGCGCTGCAACGGAGCGAGGCTTCGACGCTACGGACGTGAGTTCGCACGCTGCGACTCGATAACGGTGTGATCTCACTCGCGTTAAAGCGAGGGCGAGATCCGGTTCGCGGTGTGAAGGTCGCGTTAAACGCCTTTCCTGTGGATTGATTCCCCGGCCTTTCGGTGGCCGGGGAATCTGCTGGATTACGGTAGTTAGTTCAATGTCGGCGTCACGAATCCGTGAGCCGACGGCGGAGTGACTTCTGTCGCGTATGCGCGAACGGAAGTCTACGATGATCGGTATATGCAATCGTATCGGCGTCACGTATCCGTGAGCCGATGGCGGAGCGATTCTTGTCGCGTATTCGCGCACGAGAATCCACCAGGAACAGTATTCGGAACAGTGTCGGTATCACGTATTCGTGAACCGACGGCGGAGTGACTCCTGTCGCGTATCCGCGAACGGAAATCTGCCAGAAGCGATCTGGTTAAACAGTGTCGGTGTCACGTATGCGTGAACCGACGGCGAAGTGATTCCTGTTGCATATCCACGAATAGCAATCTGCCAGGAATGATAGTTGGAACAAGGTCGACGTCACGTATCTGTGAGTCGACGGCGGAGTGACTCCTGTCGCGTATTCACGAACAGAAATCCACCAGGAATCGATGTTCGAGAAGATGGTGCAGTAATCTTTCTCGGTATCGGAGGTTCGTATCGTATTCGGACCTCTCGGATGATCGGAATCTGATCTTGATCTAGAATTCGCGACGCTTTATATTTGCGAATCACGCTTGATTCGCTATCTACCGCGGATGTTCGGCGGCTTATTTACTCGCGCGTTTTTGCCGGGTTTCTTGTCGTGCGATGCTCTTCGGTGTCTCGGTTTTGTTCTTGTACCATTTTTTCCATAACGATCGTTGTTCGAATCGTTACACACTTTTAAGTTAGGACATCTCCAAATTATGATATGATAGAAAAATTTGGATGACGGATTCGGCTTCAGCATGTTAAAAGCCTTCGGAATTACATATTCTGTTTCTTGGGACTGAAATTTGCAGGCCTGTGTAATTTTTCGTATCTCGATGACTTTTCGATGTGTTATCTATATCAGGGCTCGGAACAGTTTGTCAATTTCGGCCGATTCTCGAGAGCTACGCCTTCTATCTACCCCTTGCCAGCGGGCCACGCAAGTGACGGTCGTGCCTCTAAACTTGGAGCCGCAACTGGCCGCGACCGTCACTTGCGTGGCCCGCCGTGCGGCAAAAGGGAGATAGAAAGTGTAGCTCCCGAGAATCGGTCGAAATTGGCAAACTGTTCCGAGCCCTGACCTATATAATGGAATGCATCTGTATATTTTATTATCGATGTAAGATAACAGTTTCTTCTATTAATAAATTCATAGTTAATTCATAGTTAAATTCATAGTTTAATTTAATTGTTGTATTATAGTTTATCGATTTTCGATATCAATTTGACATCAATTCAATTTAATTTAATCTGTATAATATCTTGCTGGAATTAAAAGAACATTTATATTTAATATGTACAAGGTGAATTATTTATAATGTTAATAACAAATTTCTCATGAAATATACATCATATGGAAAAATGTTATAGATGAAATTTGTTTGGTATTAAAGGGGATATAAGATAGTACTATCAATTATAAGTAGCGCTACTATAAGTCAAATAAAGATTAACTATATTTTTATTAAACTAAAATCCCTATTTTCATTGTTTTATGTGAAAATAAATAAAAACAAATATTTTTTATTCAAAACATTTTTTTATTAAATCTAAATTTTTTTAGATAATCGATTTTAAAGAAAGATAATTTATTTAATTATATTTTCATACCCAGTAAACAATCTGTGCGCAGACTGACGGCAGATTGGCGACAGATTCGAGCAGGATTTGTCGACAGATCCATAATCATCTGTGTCCGCAATGTGCTGCAATTTTGTCGACAGATCCTGCTAACAGAATCTATCAACAGATTGGCGGCAGATTGCGCGCAGAGCCTGCCGACAGACTCTGACGGCAGATTGTGCGCAGATCCTGTCGTTTCGTAGATTCTTCAACAATTAAATCTTTGGTAAAAAATTTTCTCATAATTTTTCATAATTACTTATAGAATGAGAGCTTTCTCATAAATACTCGTAAAATGCAATGAAAAAAAAAGTTTTTCTATATTATTTTTTCATAATTTTTAAGATTTTCTCTGGTAAGATTCGAACTTGAATCGAAACATCTTTTGGATAATTATCCGTCGCCTTAGACATTACGCCAATTCCTTACTTGATAAAAAGTGCTTTGTATTGCCCACTTAAGGTTTAAAGAAAAATCTTAGAGTTTGTTCCCCTTTTAAATCGCAAAATATAGACGAAACGTTTAACGTATAAATAATGTAAGAGACCGGCACGATAATTTAAAATTAATTTTCTACCAGGGACTGTATAGAAAATCACTGAAATAAAACAACAGATAATGATATTTTTCCATCGTGCTAATAAAATACTGTGTTTTTACATATGCGAGTTAATTTGGTCGATCTTCCAGTTCAGATTATTAAATTTTATCAAAATCGAAGCATGATATATTTTCAAATAAACCATCACAAAAAATCTTACTTATATGGCGAAACTAATATTTTGTTCGGTGCTGCTGCCTTCTGTATTTATTGCATGACGGTTAAATCGTTCAGATTTAATGACATAATGACATTTAAAAAAATAATAAGATGAGAAATTGTATGAAAAATTATGAGAACAATTTTTACCAGGGATAACATATACAGGGTGTCCCATTTTAATCAATCACCTCAAATATCTCTTGAACAGTGCATTTTAGGGAAAAAGTTTTTAGATAAAAGTTTTGGGATTTCGAGGGGGACATAAGATGATATCATTGGTTTTACCTCGAGTAGCGTCATCAAGGTCAGGATAAGGTCACTTTGAATTTTTTAAATGGAATCCCCCATTTTTCATTACATATTCTTATAGCATACCTCGAAAGCTTTCCAAAACACTATAATAAAATATTTTTTCATTAAGTATCTTTCGAGTTAAAAGGCTTCAAAGTTACAAAATTGTTGCCATTAGCATTGGTACCCAAAGTGTTTGACCGACGGCTAAAACCTCTTGAATGTTGTTCAGGAACATTTGTCAAGATCAAGGCGATTGGAGGCTGTTCCTAATATTTTCATTTCTTCAAATTTTACAGTGAAAACGAAAATAATAATTTAAAATCATGTGGAGTCCGATTGACTCTAAAGGATCATATGAAGGTCATATGATCTATGATTATTAAAGAAATTTATTAATGGAATTTCACACGTATGCTTCTTTGTGGCCCCGACGAAGCATTATGACCTTCATATGATCCTTTAGAGTCAATCGGACTCCACATGTTACCCCATGATTTTAAATTATTATTTTCGTTTTCACTGTAAAATTTGAAGAAATGAAAATATTAGAAACAACCTCCAATCGCCTTGACCTTGACAAATGTTGTCATGGCCCCGAAAACACTCAAAAGGTTTTAACCGTCGGTCAAACACTTTGGGTACCAATATTAATGGCAACAATATTGTAACTTTGAAGCCTTTTAACTCGAAAGATATTTAATGAAAAAATATTTTATTATAGTATTATGGAAAGCTCTCAAGGTACGCTATAAGAAAATGTAATAAAAAATGGGGGGGGGGTTCCTTTTAAAAAATTCAGTGACCTTATCCTGATCTTGACGACACCACTCGAGATCAAATCAATGATATCATCTTATGTCCCCCTCGAAATCCCAAAACTTGTATCTGAAACATTTTTCTCTAAAATGCACTGTTCAAGAGATATTTGAGGTGATCGATTAAAATGGAACACTTTGTATACGCCTTTAAATGGCCATTTAAACTGGCCATTTAACTGTTGTACTATTCTATGCCTGTACTCGTATTATTACTCGTACTATTATTTCGTATCATTTATTTCTCTATTATTTTTACTTTTTTATAAGAAATGTATAATACAATTTTAAAAAGTAAAAATTGTATTTTATTGTGCATATGTGTTCAATTATTGCAAAATATAATTATTTTGACTCCCGAAGTTTTATATGATGTGCATATGAAACTACCTCATTTAATAGCGTACATATAGCCCTTGATAGAATTAAATAAACTATTAAATAACCTATCTATGAAACAGAATTTGCGCACAATCTACTGTCAAAGTTTGTCGGCAGGCTCTGTGCGCAGTCTATCACCAATCTGTCTTCAGAAACTGATAAAACAGTTTCTGTGTGCAATCTGTTGCTATTCTGTCAACAGACATTGTTGACAAACTCTGCGCAAAATCTTCTCGCGCAGGTTTGGCTATCTGGATACATATCACGTATGAAATTACTAATTATTGAAAAAATTTCTAAATACATATAATAATTTTATTAAATAACATTTTAATTAAAAAATATTTGATAATAATTAAGATAATAGTAATTTCACTTTTTAAATAAGTTTTATCATTTATAGTAATTTATACTGCTTTATATGTAGGAATGTAACGATAATTCGATAATATCGAAATATCGATATATTGGTCAATATCGATAATTCATCGATAATATTTTTCTCCAATATATCGTTATTTATTTCAACGATATATTGACTATATTTTACGTATGCTCTCGTTTATCACATTCCCGTTTATTACCGTATTTGTGTTTGCCATATTCGCCATACTCGTATTTACCATGTACAGGACCGTCGAAATAAATTTGGAAAAACATCATGTAAATAAAACACAATTAAAATACAGGGAAAGCATCAATATATTCGTATGTAATTTGGTACAAAATATCAATGAATATAAAAGAATGAAATTATGCAATGTAGCCTCCATCAGCTTTCACGACCTTCTCGAGCCTGGATCTAAAGCGGCTGTAGGCATACTTGACCTCCTCCTTGTCCAAATGTGTCATCATTTTCATGATGGAGGATCTTAGGATTTAGAGCATCTTTGGTATTGTGATGCTTTGCATTGACCTTTTCCTCGATCACCTCCCATACGTAATAGTCAAAGGGTTGCATACGTAATAGTCGAGATTAGAGGGAGACCAGCGGTAGGGCAAATTGTTGTAAAATCAGGTCTGAGTTTTCCTTGCCTTATGAACTAGTACCGAGTCTTACTGGAACATATATTGTCTTCCAACGGCTATTTTACCCATCTAGGACTTTACAACCATCTCTAGCACATTGACCATCTCTAGCACCGTCGGCGTTCACCTTCAGACCCTCCTCGAAGAAATGGGGTATCATGACATTATCAAATCGCTTTTTGTGTATTGCCCGGTCAGCAGTAACCTTCTCTTTATTGTCGGACTCTTTGAACTTCTTAGCTATGACATAAACTTGCGTCTTTTTGTAGCCAAACCATGCAATTATTTTCGCAAGCGATTTGCCGACGCAAAGCGTTTCAAGTATCACCGTCCTCCGCTCATATTCTCAGCTCATTACTGGTTGTCAATTGTTCGGTGATTGTCTCTTGAATGACCTTATCATGACGTGCCACAAACGCGATATGCATTCAAAATCTACGCCGACATCGTCGTTATAAGTAAACAAATTTCCGGATTTATGTCGACGGCTCTATATATTCGTATTCGTATCGTTCCATTATCGTATTCTCGTTTACCTCAACCCATGCAATTAAACAGTTTTTCGAAAGTTAAAGTATTTTTTTACGGTTTCCTTTTAACGGAATAGATGCTGAGACGCGTGTACTTGGTACCTTTTCTTCCTCTTTTTGAAAAAGGTAATTTTGTTGGAATTTTACATCTTTTTTACACACACATGTGTGTGTGTATTGCATAGCATATTCGCACAAGGCGAAAGTATGTTCACAGGCGCCACTTAGTTTTTGACTTGTATGTTTTAACAACGACGAAATTCCTAAGACGTAAAAGTTGGCGATTTCATACTTTTAGTTAAAATATCTCAGTTCACAGGACATGTAAGACAAAAATAAGAACAGTTTTCTTATGTAATATAAACTCAAGGAATCAAGCCCACCCAAAACCTCGTCACTTCAGCTGTTATGACAAAAATAATAATCTTACCTACGATCAACTAGATGCTCCATGTAAATATACACGGCCGCTCTCGCGGCCCGTGTGCATCGCTTAGCTTAACGCGTGCTTAACTTAGCGCGCCATAGAAGCCCCGGAGACGAAACCAATTTTTTGGCAGCTCCCAGGTTCTTGAACACGTTTCGCAACGCGCTGGGGGGAGAGGTTTCATTATAGGAGGAGGGCATATTAGGTGGCAGAAGAACGCCGTGCGTTCGAGACTTGCGTATATTTTCGTTCCAGAGAGAAAGAAATATCGAGAGCGCGGTTTGCCAAGACTCGAACACGTGTTTTTCGCTTGCCGGACGACTGCTCTAAACCACTGAGCTACCTGACGCTACACGCTCACGACATTCTCCTCTCCCTAGATAACGCTCAGAGATGCCGTTCAGAAGCGACATCTATGACGCGATCCCGAGCGCACGGCGACTACAGAGAGAAACATTGGCAGTCTCTCAAAGTCCAAGGTTACTATCCTTTAAGATTTGCTGTCCATGTATGCTCCACCGTTCCGATGCTGTTCATGTATGCTTCCCTCTTCATCCGGTGCAAATTATAGAAAAAGTTCCAAGGTCGACACCAATTTTTTGGCAGCCCCCGCGAGTTTGGACACGTTTCGCAACGCGTCGAGGAGGACTGCACCATAGAAACAAGAAGGTGTACTAGGTGACGGCGGAACGCGAGACATTACCGTGTCTTTTCCGAAATCGATACCTCATACTCGACATCAAATCGAGATCAATTTGATCAATTTCCTACTGAACATATATTGTAACTTTTTTCTATTTGTATTATTTTTATTCTTATTGATACGTTTAGTTATTTTTAACATCTTTAATTATTTTAACCCTTTCAGTCACGCAATTCAGGGAATGTAGCAATCATCATATAAAGGATAGTTTTTTAGGTTTTTGGGGTCGCTGAATCTAAATCTGGATTCAGACTACAGAAAAAATCAAATTCAAGATCAAGATCAAAAATCAAAATCAAAATGGCGAATCAAAGACGGCGGATCAGAAAATTGACTGTTGCGAAATTTGATAAATCAAAAATGATTTGATAGATTTTTAGGGTCGCTGAATACAAATCTGGGATCAGGCCAAAAAAGAATAAAATCTAAGATAGCGGATCCAAGATAGCGGATCAGACAATTAACAGTTTTGTGAAATCTGATAAATTAAAGATGGTTTCATAGGTTTTTAGGGTTGCTGAGTTCAAATAAGAGATCCGATAAACAAAAATCAAATTCAAGATAGTGAATTATCGTAAAATTTTTGAGTTTCAACAGTATTACCTAGCCCTAATAAATCCGCTTTTTTGAATTGTTGAAATTTATTGGCAGGTTCGCAATCAGAAAAAATAAATAGCTCCAAAGGATATGATATAAAAGAATATATAATTACGGTAATAATCACTTTTCATATTTTCGGATTGCCATATTGAATCCGCTATTTTTTTTTTTTTTTGACCGGTTCGCATTCAGAAAAACAGGAATAATAACAGTGACGAAAACGAAAGATCTCACAAAAAACAGGATTATTACAAAAATAGTCATTTTTTATATTTTCGACCCGCCATATTGAATTCGCCATTTTGAATTTCAGACATTTTAAATTGTCGGCAGAATCGTATTCGGGAAAATATGGAGATCAATTTTGAAAACAAAAAATTGGATGCAAAAATAACTAGGTGATCGCAAAAATAATCACTTTTTTGTACCGGTCGACATATTGGATCCGCCATTTTGAATGCAGATAATCTAATGGCCAATTCGAACTCAGTGACCCCAAAAATATCAGCGAAAATAATTTATAGTATTAAAAATAAATGATTCAAAGCAGTAGTAATTGGCTGATTACAAAAATAATCACTTTTTTGTAGTACTGGTCGCCACATTGGATCCGCCATTTTGAATTTTGTAAATTTATTGGTGAATTTGAATTCAGCGACCTCAAGAACATTAAAAACAATAATTTGTAGTAAATGTTTATTATAGAAATTAGCCATAAACGAATTAAATTTGAAAAAACATTTTTTTGTATGAATTTATTTATAAGAAATAAAAATTATTAGACATTCATAAAATATGTACTGCGTTTTAAAGTTTGAACCTTTTTCTATCTGAAAATGCAAAAAACTCCATGAGTTCACTTTGAAAACAAAAGATACGATGAAAAAAAGACCAAAAAGGTGTTCTTTATAAAGGACACTGTGACTGAAAGGGTTAATACATATATATAAATATATTTAACGATTATATAGATGACGATAAGTACATCTTTTTAAAAAGATTCCAAAAGATGTAAACTACATATCCAAAATTTTATTATAAAATCTTAAGTTGAGAGAAAGAGAAAAATTATGTTAAAGATGAAGACATTATAATTAAAAATATCATGTTAAATTTAAAAAATTATATCAGAATGCTGCGTCAACCAAAAGTGAAAAGTTAATGGTTAATGTTAAAGTTATATGGTTAATGTTAAAACTTAAACGTGAATGACGTATTTTATTAAAAAAAAAAAAAAAATTATAGAGAAAAAGAAAGAGATACATAAAGTGTATTAAATTTAAATATCAAAACTCGGGAGCGTGTGGGAAATTGGTAAACTACCCAAACATATAAACAAAAAACAAGAAAAAATATGAAATGAACATAAAATATGAAATATAAAAAAATATGAAATGTATGAACAATATATAAGAATGTAAAGTACAACGTAAAAACAAGCAAATCTCTAAAGAACAACTTTTTTTACCCAATAAACACCAAATAACATTAGGTTGTTGCAAAAGCTCATGAAATTTTTTTTGCAATTTTTCTTTATTCATATCAAATAAATGGTTACTATATTTAATCAAAATATTGACCGTCTGAATCTATGATTTTTGCCATCTGTGTCTTCCTCCTGATTCCTCCTTCTTCCTTCCTAATTCCACCAGATATACAAAACTTTATGGATGTTACGTTGTGGCGTTAATGTAGATGATTGACCAGTCCACCCAATGTTTTTGCCTCTTAGGATTGTCGTAATAAATCCATTTTTCATCATCCGTAACAATGTTACAAAATTTTTTTTCTGCTTAACCAACAGTGAAAGGCAAATGTTGTACCGATTTTGAATCGTAAGTTTGGATAATTTGTGTGGAACCCATTTTCTAAACTTCTGAATCTTACCCATTACATTTAAATGACAAGCAATTGTTGAGTAGTCAACTCCTAGTTTTCCTGCAAGCTCAGGTGTTGATTAGGCATCGTCTTTACGAAGCAATTCTTCCAACCTAAATCTCATGAACTTTTGCAACAACCTAATACGTTATGTTATGTAACAGTTATTTTGTTGTGTGGAACGTTATAATATCGATGTTGTGTTATATTTAACGTTTACCAGGTAAACAAACATGTTTTTTAGAGGTTTCATATTTTATACTTATATTTATTTCATTACACTTATATTTATTTTACACTTATTTATTCATATTTTATTTAACCTTTTAACTGCGGGAGTAGTCGATATATCAACCACCAAGAGGGGATGACAAAAATCAATATTTAATAGTTTACAGGGCTAAATATCATAAAAATATGCGTTACAAACATTCCTGGAGGACTCCTTGACCTTGAAAAACGACTTTGAAGGTCAAATTTTTAGTTACTCGATATTTGTGATATAGGAGTCTATTTTTACGTATTTTTTGTCCTGAATACGATAAAAATAGTGCCGAGTGTCAATTATAGCATTTTCAAGGTCATTCCACGGTCAAACTGTCAAATTTTTTATATTTGCGTTATAAGTCTTTATTTCTATGTAATTTTTTGCGCTGAGTACGAAAAAAATTGATTCAGTCTCGACAAGAGTAAGCTTCAAGATTATTTCAAGGTCACTATCTCAAAACTTGAGTCTTTCGAACTTTTTGATGTTGCTGGCATTTCGGAGGCTTGTGTGTTGAGGAGCATGGTGAACTGAGGAAAGATAGTGGATAGTCTTTTCATCTTAGGTCCTTTTACACCAGTATTGGAAAAAATTTCCAGGTGGTTCATATACTCCCCTAAAGAACCTCCCCCTCCTAGTTACTATCGACATATCCTGCAAGATTTTCCCATCGATTTCTACACTTCACTTATTGTCAGATATCTCTAGTACTGGTATTCTGATCTCTGCAGGTCACTTTGAAGGTGACGCGAACTCAGGTTTCAAGACGTTGTATCAGGTACGTTTTACTATTCATTGCAGATCTCCTAAAGATCGTTCTTATTATCTTTCGTCAATCTTGCTTGTATATATTTTTATCGTTTTCTTTTGAGATAATTTTGTTACCTTCTATAATTTTGTTTACTATCTCACAGTATTTAGTACTTCTAAACTATTGACTTTATATTCCCGTTGCATAATTCATTGCATAATTCATTGCATAATTTATTGCATAATTTATTGTATACTTCAGTATAATGGACGGAAACGTTTGGAGTAGTGGTGAGTCTGAGCCAGAGGAATCGGTCTCAGATAATGAACAAAGTGATGAGGCTGAATTGAGTGACGACGATTATGATCCGAATCAAATATATGAGGACGCGTATTTTTACCCATCAGTAAAAGATTTCAACGGCGTCTCTGAAATCAATCCGATTGTTACAATAGATGGGAATAGATCTATTGATTATTCCAATTATTTCTTTGATTCTTCACTGCTTGAAATGATTGTTGAGGAAACAAATCGTTATGAAACTCAAAATCCTGGAGTTAAAAGTCGTCATATGAAAGCATGGAGTCTTCTTACAAAGGAAGAATTAGAAAAATTTCTGGGGCTTTCAATTCTAATGGGCCACGTTCGAAAAGGCGAATTACAAAGTTATTGGTCTACAGATCCTCTATTACAAACTCCAATTTTTCGACAAATGATGACTCGAAATCGATACATTCAAATTCTGCGATATTTACATTTTCATGACAACACACAAGAAGAAAATCATTCTTTAGTGAAAATGCTGGCAGTAGTAAACCACTTACGCAGAAAGTTCCGTGTAGTTCTTATTCCAGGGAAAAAATTGTGCATAGACGAAAGTCTTATGTTATGAAAGGGTAGGCTTCGATTCAAGCAGTACATTCCGTTGAAAAGTTTTGGCATAAAACTTTTTGAATTAGTAGACTGCGAGACTGGTTTTGTATTGGGCTTCATTATTTACACTGGTGCAGACACGGATTATGAAAAATTCGGTTTAGGGATTACTGGCGATATTGTTGCTCACTTCTTACAACCTTACTTTTATAAGGGTCATGTTGTGTACATTGACAACTGGTACACATCTCCAACTTTGGCAGATTTTTTACATGACCGTGATACAGGAATGTGTGGGACCGTCAAGGCGAACAGAAAGGGAATGCCAAAGCTGGACACCAAGTTAAAACGTGGCGAAATTCAAGTCGCTCATTCTGATGTATGGATGGCAATGAAGTGGGAGGACAAGCGTAGCGTTCGCATGCTTACAACTGTGCATGAAGCTGAATACTGTGCAACCGGAAAGAAAGATCACGTGACAAAAGAAGATATAATGAAGCCAACGTGTGTCTACGACTACAATCTAAACATGGGTGGAGTTGATAACGTTGATAGGCAGTTATCTATTACAGAATCAGTGCGAAAATCCATGAAGTGGTATCGCAAATTATTTTTCCACCTTACTGATCTATGCCTGTCCAATGCTCATGCTTTGTATAAAATGAGAAATAAACACATATCGTTTCCGGAATTTCGATTACACATTGTCAGATCACTGTTAAAACTTGAGCCTAATGAAGAAGTTCAGCGCTTAGTTAGTCCTCCAACTCGCTTACTTGGTCGTCATTTCCCGAGGCATGATACAAGTCGAAGGTGCCATTTGTGCTCGTTGCGTAAAACCACACGTCGAACGGTGTACATGTGCCCCATTTGCAATGTTCCATACACGCGCAACTTTACCATAAAATCAAGCCCTTTGACGTGAGAGGCAAGGGGACTCACGATAATCAAGCACCCCGATGTGAGAGGCAAGGGGATTCACGGTAATCAAGCACCCCAAAGGAATCATATTTTCGCCACGTCCACGTCGTTGATTCTGGGTCACGCTAAGAGCGAAAGGAGGAGTGTTTCTTTTATCGAATCGAATCCTTTATTCAATCTTGAAACAATGATTATTCAGGCTTCATTTATATGTTCATTCAACCTTCCTTCATTCCTCTATTCAGCTTTTTATTCATCTCTGAACCACTCTTGACTCACAATTCATTCACAGTTCATTCAACTTTGATTTATCCTTTCATTCACTTCTATAATAATCCTTGAATTAGTTTAGAGTCAGCCTTCTCTCGACCTTCATACAACCTAGTGCCAGTCTTTTCATTCATTCATTCAGCCACGTGTAAGCGACGAGTAAGCCACGAGTTAGCCGTGAGTCTTCACTTAGAGTTCATTCAAACTTTATTCATTCTTTCATTCAGTCTTGATAGACTCTTTATTCATCCTTTCACTCAATCTTGAGTCAGCCTTCATTCGATTTTCATTCAACAGTCATTCTTTCCTTCATTGAACTTTGGTTCCCTTTTCTTCCGTTTATTCATCCTTGAGTCAGTCATGAATCAGCCATGAGTCAGCCATGAGTCAGTCATGAGTCAGCCATGAGTCAGTCATGAGTCAGCCATGGGTTAGTCATCAGTCAGCCATGGGTTAGTCTTTATTCGTTCCTTCATACATCCTTGAATGAGCTTAAGTAAGCCTTTATTCAATTATCTTTCATCTCTTCATTCATCTTTTCATTCTTGAGTCAGCTATGAGTCAGTTATGAGTCAGCCTTGAATAAGCCTTGACTAAGTCTTGAGTCATCTTAGACTAGGTTAAGCCAGCCTTGAAACAGCTAAATATTTTAGTCAAATGACAGTCATATAGCGGAATATTTTTTCGAAAATCATTTTTGCATAATATTGTTATAAACAATGTAACATTTTATCGTAATTTTCATAGTTTTTCATCTACTGAGATATGTAATATTCATTTTTAGTCCCTCTGATGTAGTTTGAATAGCTTAAAAAACTTAAAAAAAAATTTAACTTCAATTTTTGCCATCCCTGCGGGACTGGTCGATATATCGACCAGCAGTCAAGTAGGCGACTTTACATAGAAAGTTTATCAATTTTATGGATAAATTTCATGTAAATTAGGATATCGATTTAAAGGAAAAATCCCCCGCAGCTAAAAGGTTAAAGGTACATTCTAGTTTGTTGAGTTCAAAACATCGAATTTTTGTTTGTTTGCTATCTTTAATATCTTTAAATGTGTAGAATATTGAGTTAAAACCATTTAAATGAATTCTCAAAATTATAAAATTCATAAACAATATAAATCATGCACGCAAAGGCTAATTTCGCTTCTTTTTCAACAGATTAGAGAAGACTCCAATAATTTCTATTTATCGACCAACGATCAAATCCGCTATGACTACAAACTTTTTCGAACCTATTTCGGAAATTTTCATATAAGGAACGCTTATAAATAACTGAAATCTCGAGTTACATCGCAGCTTCCATTTTCAACGAAGGTTTCAATCGTTTTGAAAATAATGGAGACCATGAGAATAAAAATTGGGCCATACGTTCAAGAGTACGCAGAGGCACGTGATGCAGAGCGCATAAAGCAAGCTGACTGTCTCACAACCTACAAGTCCCGCGAGGAAAGAAAAGAATCGGCTCGGAGACAAAAGAATCTAGACAAATCGTAATAATTCGAGAAAACAGAGGGTCTATTGTAGTCCTGGAGCGTCAGGTAGCTTAGTGGATTAGAACAGTTGTCCGGCAAGCGAAAGACCCGAGTTCAAGTCCCGGTCTAGCAAATCATGCTCTCGATATTTTTCTCACTCTGGAACGCAGAGAAACGCATTCTGGAAAAGATACGCAGGTCCCGAACGCACGGCATCCCACCGCCACCTAATACGCCTTCTTCCTTCTATGGTGGAACCCCCCTCGGCGCGTTGCAAAACGTGTCCAAGCAGCCGGGGACTGCCAAAAAATTAGTATCAACCCCAGGACTTTTTCTATAATTTGCACCGGATGAGGAATGGCAACAGTGGGGACGGGCATACAAGGACAGCAGATTTTAAAGGATAGCAATCTTTAACTTTGAGAGACTGACAGCTGCACCATTTGGTACAGTAACAATGTTTCTTTCTGTAGTCGCCGTGGATTCTGCGCTCGGGATCGTGTTAAAGATGTCGCTTCCGAACGGTATTATTTAGGTAGAGGAGAATGTCGTGAGCGTAGAACGTCAAATAACTCAGTGGTTTAGAGCAGTAGTCCGGAAAGCGAAAGACCCGGGTTCGAGTCCCAGCCTAGCAAACCGCGCTCTCAATATTTTTCTCTCTTTCTGGAACGAAAAGATACGCAGGTCTCGAATGCACGACGTCCCGTCGCCAATTAGTACGGTCTCCTCCTTCTATGGTCCAGGAATAGGTGATTAAGTATAAGTACCAAAATTTTAGCGAAAATTATCCCGATAGTAAAGTTGAGACTTCAAACCTGTTTTTCTCCAAACCACATTTTTTTAACTAGCGTGAATGATTGTAGACGAACCGTACAATCAAATCACCTGTTTTTCTTTCCTCTTGTAGAAAATACTTCTTTCTTCGGACAACAATTATTACGATATCAATAGTTTTTTTTAGCGCAACAAAAACGGCCAAAATTTTAGGCATAAAATCGACATTTTTTTCAAACAGCCATCACTTTGTCAATTTACAATATAAATTGTTTATTGTAGTCTACTCTGTGCGGACACTTCTAATGATCGTAACAAGTTTGGGTTTTCTTAATTCAGATGATTTTGACGACCTGGAGGAATCACACAGCGAGGTACCGGATTTTTGAAGGCCCATCTGCTGCGTGCTATTGGAGCTATTTACGTTTGTACAAAACAATGTGGACCTGATTTTTTTATCAAAATATTAATAAATATTGAGAAAAAAGCCCGATTTAAGAAAATGTAACCAACTGCCCAAAAAAATTTCTAAAAAATGTCTTTTCACTATAAACCAGAATATACCCTTAATGAGAGAATTATTCAAAATATTGGTCTTTTGCAGTAATGTAAATCTAATACTGACAGTTTGCATTGCAATCAGACATTATTTTGATGATATCTGGTAACTGCAGCTATGATTCTGTTTCTCAGTTGCTCTTTTGAGTCTCTTGAATTGGCAACGAACAACTTTTTGCTTCAAAGCTTTTCACATGAAGAAATCCATAGTTGCCAAATCGGGTGATTGGGATGACCAAAATACTGGTCCTTCATGATTAACTCATCTTTGTAGATAATCCTGTCCAGACAGATGCGAATAGCTGTAAAGAACTGGATATGTATCTAGCTAGGATCACATTTCAATACAGTGTTTTGATTGCTGCAATTATTATGGTAGAACTACTTGAACTTAACTGAGCAGAAATTATCTATAATGATAAACTGGACGTGGAGGATTAGTACCTTGGTTACCTCGATCACCCGATTTGACATAGACATCTTCGTGTAACAAGCAAAAAGTTTATTCCTTGCCAATCGACTAAAGAGTAACCAAAACCGAAATCGAAAAGAGTAACCGAATCGTAGTTGCAGTGCATCAACATATCACCAGAACAGTATCTGGCTGCAATACAAACTGTCATTGCTAGATGCAATGTTTGCATTGTTGCAAAAAACAATCTTTTATTAGGTAAAATAGAAATAAGTGTAAATAAATAAATGAATGTAATGAAATAAATATATATGTAACAATAAATATTTTTTATTTCTTTGCAATTTTCTTTAAAATGAAGCAAAAACAATCAAACCTTTAAAAGAATTTTTTATTAGTTTAACAATCCCCACATGCTCCCGAAATTTTGACATTTAAATTTGGGATACTCGATAAACTGCAAACATACGTAAGCCAAACATAAATAAATCTCATGGTTTTTACAAATTACAGTAATTTTTGCAACTCGTATAATTTTGATTTGTTAACTAAAGAAACTTGATTAAATTTATATTAACATAAGTAACTGTAATATTTGTATTAATGCAAATTTAATCAATTCAGGATTAAAAATCCTCCAAACAGATCATATATTATATCAAGAGACGCGGTAACGTCTCGCGCCAAGTGAACGCACGAAGCGAGGAACGGCGTGAGACCGGCCACGTATAACTTACACCGACCAACTAGTCCAGCATAGGCAATATTTCTTGGCTAATTAAACAAATTTCTGGATAGGCTCTATCAATTCTTTGGGGTCGATTTGTTTAATAAATATATCTTTATATTTGTCCTACATAGTTTATGAGAGGAGATATTTTAGTGAAAAGTCCGAAATAGCAAAATTTATAATTAAGAAACGTTCTATAAATGTCCATCTCAGCCTTTCTCCGTCAAAGGCACCACTCAGCAGCGCAGTCAGCGAGGCATGGACCTAAGATTGTCAAATTTAAAAGTATAAATTACCGAACATTTTCTCTTTGATAACAAAATCTAACCGGACAAACCGGACAGTAATATTATGTATAAAACAAGTTCACAAAATAGACAATTTAGTAAGAAATTACAATGTCGTTTTCCAAACACTATTTTAAAACAAATTGGTTGAATAAAATAATACAAAAATTACTATTGTTTATAAAATATATTATATTATTGAAAATAAAATAAAATTTTTTATACATATGAAATTTACAATGTTTTATATACATATGAAATTCGTTGTAAAGGTTTTGTTAAAATATTTAAAACGTTTAATAACGTTTATTAAAATGAAAAATTTTAACATTTGTTAAAATATAAAATATATAAAATATAATTTAATATAACATTAGTTATAGTCCAAGTCTATTTTACTTTTTTCTTAGCTGACTCATTTTTAATAAATTTGAGATTCTGTAACAAATTATTTGATAATTAGTTACAGAACATAGTCTTAAAGGTCATCTTCAATCGCCAAGACCTTGATATAAGATGTTAAAAGTAAAAGTGATAGCTGAAAGTGACAGAGAGCTGCTCTGTTTTTCGGTGATGTCAATTTAAATTTTAGAAAAAACCGACTTACATAACTTTTGCTTTCAACGACTTATACGTGTTCCAAATCAGTACCCTAACCTCTACACATATCAAGACCAAGGTCATCGCTGCTATGTCTCTTAATATAAATAATTCACAATTACCTTTCACCGTGAAACAAAAAACAAAACAATACCGAGTCACAGATTGAAATAACTGACTGATTATATTGTAATTATTATTAGACTTATGCAACATGTCAATCACCAGAATTCAGATCTCAGTATAATATATCTTAATATAATATATTTTTTCTAGCTTAATATAACATATTTTTTCTCGTTCCAAACGCCTACTAGCGGAGTGCTTCTAGAATCGACAAACGGTTTACTAAAGGTACGTTCCACTTAACGAGAGCATTTAAGTGGAAAACCCTAGATGGCACTGCTTCTCATAGTGCATGATCATTAATAGACGCTTGGAATAAAGAAACATCACTGAAATTCAAACTTAGCTTATAAATTTTTCTCTTTATGATATAAATTACATTTTATTAATTGGATGTACTTAAAAACCGAATATATGACATTTGGTTTGACTAGTCAATCGGACACTAGACAAAACTAACAGTTCGGGCCAAAACCGAACAGTTGGCAACCCTACATGGACCACATGGTTAGGTCGTGCACATATTGGTGTCAAGAAACGCGATAGTATCTCGCGCAAAACAAAGCAAGAGTCGCGCAAGTAAGAGGGAGAATGTCATCCTCTCCTTCTCGCTCTCACTCGCTGACGCGACGTCTTTTAAAACAGCGAGTGAAAGAGAGAAGAAGAGAATGATATTCTCGTCCTCACTCGCCGTTTCAAAGCAACTGAGCGCTCGCATCGTACGTATAAGCCAACTGTCTATAGAGAAGAAATACAGTAGTATCTTCTGTTAAATTGATACGCATGTCTCGTAAAATTATAATTATTTATGAAACTTACGTCAAATTTGTGTGTGTTTAATAGATATTCAATCATTTATGAAAAAGATGTGATATCCGAACTGTTCGCGATTCGAATCGCGGTTTCGTCGCCGGTTCTTTCTGCGAGCACGAGATCGAAGCCACGTGCTCTTCACGTGAGCACGCCGGATCTCGGCGCGAACCGCTCTACCGACTACTTCGACGTGTCAGGTTGTTCGCTGCCGTTACCATAGCGACAAAGACCGAAACAATGATTTCGCGAATTAACGGCCGGCACGCGCCGAGGAACCTCGCGAGCTTCTTTATAAATCTCCTTTTAAAGAGATGTTTGAGATCGACGATCTAACGCTTCTGTAACATCTAATCCGCGAGTGCCAGAGCACTACCAAAAAACCGATATATGCGGCCGCTTAGCAGCAGTCGCGGAGCACTCTTCTTGCAGTCATCGTAGTGGCAGGCAATTGGAATAGCCAACAGGTAGTGGAGCGATCTCAGAGCTCGAATTTCTTTCGTGGACGTCTCATTTTGGATAGTCGGATCCTCCTCGTATTTAGGCCGACTATCGTTCTCAATTCGTTGCGTACCGAAAGATTCAAATCCGCTGTATGGTGATTTCGCCGCTCCGCTTCGCGGCTTTTTGCTCCGATCGCGCTTGTACTCTCGCGTTCCGGATTCAATCTCGGAACATCATGTTCACGCGGCCACCTGCTCTCGCGGCAACACATCTGTTCATATCTTAATTTTAACGATCTATCGCTGCGAAATCCGTTCTCTCTCCGTACGCAGGAGTGCTCTGTCGGTTCCGCGCGACATCGCGTCGACGGCTCTCGCTCTCGTTAAGTGCATCAGTTATTTGTGAACCGATTCCATGCCATCTTTCATATAGTGCGTGTTAACGACGTTCCATCGAGTCTCGACGATCGATCGCATAATAGAGTCCGAGATCACCGCGTTTGAAGATCTCTGTCAGCCGGATATCTGCTAGATACCTCCACAAGATCTCCGTAGTCAATTCTGTAACCCGAAGAGTGACTCACGGAAAATTTCCGTTTCCGATCGTCGATCGCATTGAGCTCGCGGATTGTTTTGTGACTCTGATATTGAGCTATAAGGTGTAGTAAAAAGAAATCCATTATTTTTCCAATAGATGGCTTTAGTAATGTGTATCTCGCGTTGTATAAGTGCGATCGGTTTATCGGCTAGATGGCGTTAGGAAGATAAGATTTCGTACTAAAAAAACTTCTCAGACAGTTTTGTGATTGTTTGACTCAATATTGTTTGAGCGCGCGTCAAAGATGGACACCAGCAAAGAGAAAATACGCCATATTTTACAGTTTTTCTTCGATAAAGGCGAAAACGCAAGCCAGGCGGCTGAAAATGTGAATAGTGTTTATAGTCCTGATACTGTAACAGCCAATCACGCGCAATTTTTGTTTCGTCGATTCCGTTCCGGTAATTTTGATGTCAAAGATGCACCACGCTCTGGGAGGCCAATTGTCGAAAATGTCGATAAAATAATGGAAATCGTCGAGTCCGACCGTCATGTAAGCACTGTTTCGATTGACCAGGAGCTAAACATTGCACAAAAAACCGTTTGAAACCACTTGAATAAGGTTGGATACAGAAAGAAGCTCGATGTAAGGGTGCCACACGAGTTAACGCAAAAAAACCTCATGGACCGAATTTCCATCTGCGAATCGCTGCTGAATCGCAACAAAATTGACCCATTTCTGCAGCGGATGGTGACTGGTGATGAAAAGTGGGTCACTTACGACAACGTCAAGCGAAAACGGTCGTGATCGAAACGCGGTGAGCCGGCGCAAACGGTAAACGTAAATGTAACGCCGTTACTTTTTCGTTACTGATACGAAAAAGTAACGGCGTTACCAAATCGTTACCAAAAAAAAGTAACGAAATAGTAACGTCGTTACAAGTAACGCATTAATTCCCAACCCTGTGAAAAATTCACCTCAAGAGAAGCTTGTGAAAATCGACTGTCCCAGTTTTTTGCCAATAGGGACAAGGGTTTCTATGAGAGAGGCATAATAAAATTACTTTCAAAATGGCAACAAGTTATCGAAAAAAACGGTGCATATTTGACCTAAATCGGATCATTCTAACTATGCTAAATAAAGCCTTCAATTTCATGCAAAAATAATGGATTTCTTTTTATTACACCTTATATTAATAAAGAAAGGGTTCAACGAACAAGCGCCGTCGCCCGTTCCTCACGTCCTCACGACACCTCGAGCGAGGCAGACCCGGCGTTTTCGGATCGCTGTCTTTAGCAAAGCAAATCCGATACACGAACAAACCAACCTTTTTTTAAAAAAAAATGTGAAAAGAGACACCAAGTTCACGCGCTTGCTTGCACGAGTGGAATTATACGAAAATTAATGTTTCTATATAAAATATTTTATTTGTAAAATAACATTTTATTTGTAAAATTTAAAAATGTTAATAAGAAATATTATTGTTTAAACTTCTATTTTTTTTTTACAAAAAACATGATATCAGGTAGTTAGACCAAGTGAAAATAATTCATGTGTTTCCCTACATGAATAGAATTATATAAAAGCAAATATGTTCCTATATTTATATAAAAGTTCATATAATTATATAAAAGTTCATATAATTATATAAAAGTTCATATAATTATATAAAAACAAATATTTCACATACTTTCAGGAAACATAAATCTAAAGACGTTAAAACATAATATTATTTAAATTTCTATTTTCTACAAAAGGGATGTTAAAAGATAATTAGATCAAACGAAAATACCATTGCATATATAACAGCTTCGTGTATATTCACACTATATGTGGTAACTATTAACTTCTTTTTATTGGAAACCATGTAAAAATTAAGATAAAATAAAATTAAGAGTCACACAAAAAATACTTAGCGTGTCCGTGTCGCAATAAAGTGCATTGAACTTTACAAATTAATATACAAAATATTAGGTAGTTGCACATGAAATCGCTCGTTGGCAATAGATGGCGTTAGATACACTATTTCTTTGAATGGAAAGCTGGCAATACACATGATGACAGGTCTATAGAGTCCCGCCAAAACGCCATAGATGACATTTGTGCGACGCGTTAACATGATCTATTTTGGTTGTGTTTACTATAGCAAGTTTTGTTCAAAATAAGTCACATTTGCAGGAAGTTATGCTCCATTATTTCCTGGCAAAGAAATCGCCTGCGGAAACGCATCGTTTGCTAGAAGAAGTATATGCCGAACATGCTCCATCGAATACAACGTGCAAAGAGTGGTTTCGCCGCTTCCAAAATGGTGATTTCTCTATGGACAACAAGGAAAACCACCCAAAAAATTTGAGGACACGGAATTGGACACATTATTGGACGAAGACTCGAGTTAAATGCTGATGGAGTTGTCCAAAGCCTTAAATGTGGACAAATCAACAGTTTCCAGACAACTACAGACGCTGGGACGTGGGGTGTATATCAGTTGGACACGGGGCAATTGGACACAGTCCAATCACAAGTCGCTGTTCCAAGGGACCCTACAAATGTCTCTAATCACACGGTGCTGTGATTGGCTGTGTCCAAATGCACCGTGTCCAAGTGCACCGCTCCCGGGACGTGCACAAGCAAGGAAATTAGGTACCCCACATATTGAAGGAACGAGACATTGAACGCCGGAAAACCATTTGTGAACTGCTGCTTGAACGACAACAACGAAAGGGTTTTCTCCGAAAACCGATCGAATCGTGACTGAAGATGAGAAATGGATCTCTATTTCGACAATCCGAAGCGAAAAGCAGCATGGGTACGTCCCGGAGAACCAGGTCCGTCGACGTCAAAGAGAAACATTCACGCCAGTAAGGTCATGTTCTGTATCTAATGGGATCAGAGGGGTGTCGTATATTACGAGTAGCTAAAACCGTCGGAAACCAGCACTGGGGATCGTTCTCGACTACAACTGATCCGTTTGAAGCGAGCTTTGCACGAGAAGAGGCCGGAATGGGAGAATTGCCATGACAAATTGATTTTGCAGCATGACAATGCCAGGTCGCAGGTTGCTCAACCAATCAAAAAGTATTTAGAAGGAGTAAACTGGGAAATCCTACCCCACCCGTTATATTTCTCTAGACACCCCTCCCTCCGATTACCATTTGTTCCGGCCGATGCAGTCAGCGCTTACGGCACTGCACTTCACCTCGTACGAAGGAGTCAAAAAATGACTAGATGACTGGATTGCCTCCAAAGAACCTGAATTCTTTCTACGTGGAATCCGATTGTTGGCCGAAAGATGAGCCAAGATTCTGTTCCGATGGGCAATACTTTGAATAAACCAGTTCGTCGATTTGCTATTAAACCACTGTCTTTTCTTTCGCACAAAAATGGGCGGTTTCACATGCAACCACCTATT
>NW_022639762.1:100331-100736 GCF_010583005.1 Odontomachus brunneus | reverse complement strand
TATTGGGAGTACAAATTAGTCTCCGCCGTTTGACAAAAGATGGCCCCACCAGTAAGTTATGGTTGAAATTGTCAGATGTAAAACGTCATATCGTAACGTTGGACATCTGGCAACACCATAACCTTGAAATATTAGCGATTTTGTATCAGCATCACATAATTTTTTTTGTGCGAAAATGTCTAGTTTTGAGCTGAATAAGCGTCATTTGCGGGAACTTTTGATTTACTTCTTTAATTTGAAGAAATCTGCAGCTGAGGCGCATCGATTGCTTGTAGAAGCATATGGTGAGGCTGCTTTAAGTAAGAGCAGTTGTCGTGAGTAGTTTCAAAAGTTTAAGAACGGTGAATTTGACGTCGAAGACAAAGAACGTAGCGGAAGGCCGAAAGTGTACGAAGATGCGGAATT
>NW_022639762.1:99842-100108 GCF_010583005.1 Odontomachus brunneus | reverse complement strand
CGTGGCCATGCTTCAACATCGACAGCCAAGCCGAATATTCATGGAAAAAAACTCATGTTGTGTATTTGGTGGGATCAGCTTGGTGTCGTGTATTATATGTCGAGTTGCTCAAATCGAACGAAACCATTACTGGGGCTCTCTACCGAACACAATTGATGAGATTGAGCCGAGCATTCAAGAAAAAACGCGCCTACTACTCCAGACACGACAAAATTATTCTCCTGCATGATAATGCTCGTCCACATGTTGCGGCGCCGGTCAAAACC
>NW_022639762.1:99176-99832 GCF_010583005.1 Odontomachus brunneus | reverse complement strand
TTCCATTTAAAAAAATTAATGTGACCTTGACCTGACCTTCGCTACGCAACCCAAGGTCAAACTGATGTGATCAGTAAATACATCTTTTTAAACGCCACAACTTTTGTCTGAAACATTTTTTTGTAAAACTTATATTTTTCCTGATATTCGGGCGTCCCGGTACTTTCCGAACACCCTGTATATGCACACACATACACGCGCGCGCACACACACACGCACACACACACGCACGCACACACACGCACGCACGCACGCACGCACATACACGCGCACACACACGTGCACACACACACACGGTGTCCCGAAGTCCCATAATGACCCATGGTGAGAACGTAGAACGGATTGAGGTGAGCAAGAAAGTCCTGTGCCGTTTTGCGATATTCGCAATAGTTTTTGAGAAATTAATTATTTTGTCTCAACAAATTATCGTACAGAAAGCGGCAACGGAAAGAAAGATGCCTTCAGCCAACATGCGACCGTGACACGAATCGTATCTCGCCGCGTCTCTCCGCCCATAGCTACGAGACATAGCGAGTTTATAAAGACATAGCGAGTCTATAACATTATATTATTACATTATTGTATTTCTCTAATTATTTTATTTTTTATTTAATAATATATCATTAATGTGTTAATAACATATTTAATTTATAAAA
>NW_022639762.1:98985-99166 GCF_010583005.1 Odontomachus brunneus | reverse complement strand
CCAATTTTTGATAAAAAAAACGGCGGAGACTTATTTGTACTCCCAATATTTGGAAAATATATTTAAATTATTTATATATTCAGGTATACCTAGTATTTTTGTGTGACGTTCTTGCAAAGCGTGATCATAGCGGTCTCGGACACTCTGTGTATGTGTGTGTATATACAGGGTGAACCATTTA
>NW_022639762.1:86167-98975 GCF_010583005.1 Odontomachus brunneus | reverse complement strand
AAAAGTATATAAAAGTATATAAAAGTAAAAACTGAAATGATTAATCATTCACACTTGGTAAACCTTTTGATATCATTACTTTTATAGAGAGAGTATAAAATTATCTTGTATTTTTCAATAGAGTATTTGCGAAAGTACAATTGATCTGAATAAGGTTGTTTTAATATTTTTTTAAATATCTTTTAACTCATATAATATAACATCATAACTGCGAAGCAGAGTCAATTTATATCATAATGGCTAACTTTAATGATTTTTATAAGTTTTATATATGTAGTATTGAAAATATTAAAAAATCGTTCTCCACTCTGTTTTCCTGTGAAAATTTATTAGAATAGTGCTTTATTGTGACAAACTTTTTTATATTTATGTGATGTTACAAATTTTTGTCATATATCAGATAAAAATTTTATTTATCTAATCTAATATGCATTGATACCGCGAAAGCCTAAAATATCAAAAATTGTATTTACCAAATGTAGGGTAAACATTGCAATAAAGAAAAAATACTTAATGTAATTTTGTAAAAGTCAGAGAGAAAAATATATCGGAAGCCAGAGTTTGCTGGGCCGAGACTCGAACCTGGCTCTTTCGCTTGGCGGGCGACTGCTCTAAACCACTGAGCTACCCAGGCTCCCACTCCAACACACTCTCTCTCATCTTCTTATATGATGTTATTGTCAAAATGCTGCGTGTTACCTCAGTTCGTTTTTACGAGAGTGGATCAATTAGTACCCGTGTTTGAAAACCGATAATGTGAGGAAAGTTGGCATTACCATCGTGTTGGCATTACCATCTTTCAAACGACGCCATAAAAATTTCAGACTGATTCATAGGTTAGTTTTGATTTGACAGTCATTTATATTAAACATGTTTGGTGTTTTTCGATACAATGGAAAAAAGAGCAATACCAATCCATAATTAGCTTTTTATTTTTGAATGGAGAAACTTGCAAAGAAATAAAAACAAAGTTGAATACTGTCTATAGAAACCCTTCACCGTCTATGACAACCGTGAGATATTGGTTCAACAAATTCAAACGTGACCGTACATCTGTTTTTGATGAGGAGCGCCCAGGCCGCTCGCCAGACGTGGTTACTGAGGAAATCGTTGAAAAGGTCCACGACATAATTCTCGCTAATCGTCGAGCGGAAATGCACGAAATAGCAGGGGCCGTAGGCGTGTCGTACAGAACGGCAATCAATATTTTACATAATAAGTTAAGAATGAGAAAGTTCGGCCCGATTGCCGCGATTGCTCACGGCGGACAACAAGCGGATACGGCTTTCAATTTCGAAGCAGTGTTTGGACCTCTTTAAGCAAATCGAATTGCTGCCGCACCCACCGTACTCGTCCGACCTGGCTCCCTGCAATCTCTTTCTGTTCCCTAACATGAAAACGTGGCTCGCAGGAAAAAAATGTAGCTCAAACAAAGAGGTCATCGTCGTGACAGAAGCCTATTTTGAAGAGTTTGACAAATCATATTTTTTGAAAGGATTAAAGAAATAGCAGGGACGTTGGGAAAAGTGTATCGTCCTAAAAGGAAATTATGTTAAAAAATAAAAAAAATTTTTGAAAAAATTGCGTCTTTATTCCTAACATGGGTACTTATTGATCCACCCTCGTACATCCTAGTTCGGCCAGTCTGACATCATATTCGTCCCGAATGTGCTTTTTATTAATTTAAACTTAATGTGTATCTAATATCCGCTCACCGGCAAATATCTTAAATCGACCACCGGTTCTTGCGTAATATTTTTTGACGACACTAAACACTAATCCGAACTTAAGACTCCTGGCTAGTCAGGCGAGAAGTCCGCGTTGACGGTAGCGACACAGCCATCAGTGGTAGGAATAAGAACTTTGTTCATCGTATGTATAAAGCCAATTATATATGTATATGTATGTATGTATGTATTTTTGTAACAGCTACCTAATTTTTTCCGTCCGAATCACGGCGTTATTACTGACTGTAGTGCTTACATATCAAACATAACACAATTGCGGAAAATACTCCGGATACTGTGCTTTTTGTAATATTTTAACTATAATAGTACTTATTCTATCACATTCCGTGAGTCTTACAGCTGATCTCCTGTCCTGCTAAATAAGCCTATTCTCTCGTATATTTAGCAGTATTGTTAAGGTTATTTCGGGAAATAAACACTATCCGAAACATTTTACGAATGTGTAAGATCGATTGCAAGTGTCATTTTGTTAACTTTTTTTATTTTGCAATGATTCGGGCGCAAAATTCGTGTGCAATTTTTCGCTTCTGATGTCATCAACCAATATGGCCGCGATGACTAGTCAGGAACCTTAACGCGTATCTAATATCCGCTCACCGGCCAGTGCCCCCCTATCTAAAGTCATAAACCTAAACCATAACTGAGACACCCCTGGGTCTTGCGCGATATTTTCAACGACGCCAACACTAAGCACCAACACTTCAAATTTCCACAAATCGGAATAATAATTCAAATGGCAGTTCCGAATCGATCAACCCCGAATTTTGACGAGGAAACACGATGAGTACACTAATCCCACTTCTGAACTGTAAGAGTCGAAGAGAAAAGTATATTGGAAGCCGGAGTTTGCTGGACCAGGACTCGAACCTAGGTCTTTTGCTTGCCGGGCGACTGTTCTAAACCACTGAGCTATCCAGACTCCCGCTCCAACACACTCTCTCTCGTCTTCTTATATGATGTTATTATCAAGATGCCGCGTGTTATCTTAGTTCGCTTTTACATCCTATAATTTCAAGACAAGTTCTTTTTCAAATAAAGCAATCGACAAGTAATATGTACTATTCATAGTTACATGTTTCATATAAAAATAAACAAATGTATATTGAAAATTATGATTAGAGACACAGTACATCGACGTAAACTAGTGATTAAATAAAGAGTAATAATTGCTACCTTATAAGTGACATCACCTATACTTAATGTCAGGTGATATGTGTATATTCAGCACTACAATTACTCATTGCGTGCTCAATAAGCTCCTGGATTTGGTTGATATATATTTTCAGATCTAATTAATATCTGAAAATACTAACTAATCAAATCCGAAAACTCATTAAGTACTTATTGAGCGATGTTAATATTGAATGAATCTTTTAAAACAGTTTTGTGTCAACATAAGTCATGCGAATATGTGTATTTGCACGCGCGTGTACAGAATGTCTGACAGAACATCCGCTCATATTCGCTCAACTGCAGGTAGGATAATTTAATTTTGTAATAAATCCGCAATACTTAAATAATTGAATTTTGTAATAAAAATATTCACATTCACATTTCAGATGTTTGTTTATTCTTCTTCTTTTACGATTAATTATTTTAAAAACTAGAAATTTAAAATACTGTTAATATTATTTCCAATTAAATTTTAAATTTAAACAATTTGCAAATTTAGATACGTTGCCTTTATATGTTATCCATTACAAATAACTTATATATTATTATGATTATTACTTATTTATTATTTCAAATATTATTACTTAAATTAAAATTCCTTCAAAATTAAATTTAAATTAATGTTTAGAATGTGATATTAAATTAAATTTTCTATTTCAAAAATTTGCATACTATATCAATATCATCAAAATAAATAAAAATAAATAAAAACACTCATTAAAAAAAAAATTATTGCTCACCTCCGGGAGCGAACTTGGATCTTACGAATTATGAAGCAAGCACCTAACTCACGAAGCCAACTGCACTGGAAGTATAGTTACCGGGAAGGCTCATATGGCGCGTCATGGTGCGCTTTGGATATGACCAATTTTCACAAATTTATTACTCCAAAACTAAGGCCTATTCAATCAAACGCCGGGACACGTATCTTTTTTTTTCATCTCCAGAATAATTAAAAAAATTGGGGTCAAAATCCCATGGTGAGTCACCTGGTCCTCCCCTTATTAGTACATTCACAAATAATTCATGAGTTGATGCACGAGTATGCAAAAATTAATATCACGAATCAATTTCTCTCGTTATTCTACGTATAAAAAGATTAAGGGGAATTGGACAAAGGAGTAAAATTAAATAACATTTAAAAAGTTGTAAAAAGTTATAAATTAATAAGAATTGTTTATGTAAGTCTGCTAATTATTCCCCCTCCCCCGCGCATATACGTGTACTGTTTATCATATTTACGTATACTGTATGTATATTGTGTACCAAAATTACGTTTCATTTATAAAACTATTTTTATTAATAACTTTTTAACAAACATTGAACGACATTTAAAACTTTTTGAATGTTACTTAGAGACATATCCTTGATAACATATGGTCGAGATCATAGAAACTGGATCTCTTATTCGATATTTTTATCTAAATTTCCTTTGCTAATATCTTTTCAATAAACAATGAGCACCGACTGAAATCATTTCAAGGTTACTTAGGATAACGTTCTTAACAAAATATCTCAAAATCAAAGTGATTAGAGCTGAATCCCTTATACGGAATAATTATACCCTAATAAATAAAAAAAATGTATTGAATTTACGAGATTTTCACGAGATATTTTATCAAAAAGAAATTAGAAGAGAAAGGCATTTAAGAGCCTAGACACAGGTTTAATAGTATGATAAAAAATAATTACAATAAAAAACAAATCTTATATGTTTCGACCTGCTTTAGGTCCTCTTCAGTGAAATAATAAAAACAAAGTTATCACTAGTCAAGTTACCTAGTCAAAGGTTGGTATCCTTTAAGACCTGTTGTCCATGCATGCCCGTCCCCACCGTTGCCTCTCTGGTGTAAATCATAGAAAAAGCCGGAGTAGATACCAATTTTTTGGCAGCCCCCGGGTTTCACAACACGCTGGAGAGAGGAGATTTCACCATAAGAGGAGGGCGTACTAGGTGGCGGCAGGACGCCGTATGTTCGGGACCTGCGTTTTCTTTTCGTTCTAGAGAAAAATATCGAAAACGCGGTATGCTAGGCCAGGATTCAAACCCGGGTCTTTCGCTTGTCGGGCGACTGCTCTAAACCACCGAGCTACCTGACGTTCCACGCTCACGACGCTCTCCTCTCCCTAGATAACGTTCAGAGATATTAGAGATCCTTTAAAAAGAGATCGGATATCATCGCCTATAGATACCAGATTCGCCATGTTTGAGTCCAAACCGGAAGTATACTTATTGCATCAGTTCAGCAGTGCAATTAGTGCAGCTGAAAAGAACAGACCACTGCTTGTGTTGTCATTCAGCTCATAATCCTAACTGGAAGCAGGAACCCAAATATGGTCCAGCTAATCAAAACGTTGACATATAGTGTCCGATCTCTTATTTCAGGATATCTAAGAGATATCGTTCAGAAGCGACATCTCTGGCGCTATCCCGAGCACATGGCGACTTGACTAACGATCAGACACGTTCCGTGCGACAACCAAGCCTTCTCTCGCGGCGATTGACTTTACAAACATCTTTGACATTGTCATAACGGCATTTGCCTGCTCCACATCGTCCTTACAAATGGACGCATTGCGCTGACGCTTCAGAGAAAGGAGAATTTTATCATTTGCGTTCTTATGCAAATTTGTTCTACAAGCGATTAATTTGCGAACGTGCGTCTTCTCGATTATTTTGTTAACTTAATTATGTTTTAACTAGCGATTACTTTATTTTTGTTATTTCACTGAAGAGGACCTAAAGCAGGTCGAAACGTATAAGATTTGTTTTTTATTATAATTATTTTTTATTGCACTATTAAACCTGTGCTTAGGCTCTTAAACGTCTTTCTTGCCTAATTTATTTTTTATTTTATATCTGAGAACCATTATAATTTATTACCATTTTAATAGAGATATTTTATATCTTGTACTGAGAAATATCAAAATAAAATGTAAATATCTTGGGAATGATTCATTTTTTTTATGATTTTGACCATGTATTTTTATAGCATATATAACCAAAAGATTATACAGGATATATAATCAAAGAAATTATTATTTATGTCAGAAAAATCACATGATTTGATTTAAAAAATGAAAATTAATAGTATTTCTGAGATTGTTCTAAGGTTAAATTAATATTATCATCTTTTCTGTCCCTTGAAACCATACAATTTTTACTTAAAACATTTTTAGATAAAACTCTTAATTCTTGAGATATTCAAATGTGTTGATTAAAATGGGACAATCTATATATGATTCTGTATATAAACATTGTTTAAATAATGGATACAAAACAATGAGATTACATTACATCCAGTCTAAATTTTAATGTAAATCAATCATCTTATTGACTCACATTGTTTTTATTGAAATTTAGGTTAAATATTTTATATTATCGTTTTATATTAGTAATTTTAAATAAGGAAAGCATAATTTTATTTTTATTGCTATTATATCTCAAAAAAGATTGAATAAAGAATCTTTTCAGCATGAGAGAATCTAAAAACAAATATAGTCTATAAAAATAATAAAAAATCTTAAATTAGTAATCATTTTTAATATGAAAATTTAATACCTCAATATTTAAAAATTCTAAATTTCAAGATATTAATTATGAAAAAATCGTTAAATTAATAATTTGTCAAAGAATTCATCCTTAAAATTAAGGAGTTTATTCACTAATTATGTATTTTCAAGACATCTAAAGAATATACTTTTAGTAATGCAACAAAGCAGCTATTCATAAATTTGCTGTTTAACAAACAAAATTACATTTTTATATATTTATTTATATATTTTATATATTTATATAGTTTATATACTTTTTATATATTTATTTAAGTAATTATCTAAATAATATATTTGTGATATATATTTATCTCTAAATAACTATCTAAATAAATGTTAATTTGAAACTAATTTACTACCTTGCCATATTTTATGCCATACAATACTACTCAAAGTATGACACAACAGTTTTCTGATCTACAATCAGTCATTACACAAGAACGATGTAGTAAATACTATTCTTTCTTCTATGCTGTGTTTCTTAATATATAACATTTATAACAGTAAGTTTTTTTATTTTGATAGTATTATTTTATACGATGTTACATTGAAATAATGGTATCTATATTGCTTCTACCAAAGTTCCTCTAGTCATAATTAGAACAAAGTATGATAATTTCTAATTGCTTGCATTCTTTCCGTCATTTTTAGAAATGATATGAGTGGGAGTGACTAATAGAAATGAGAGAAAATGGGAGAGACTCTAATAGAAATAAGAAAAGTTCTAAGATTGAAATAATGAAACACGCTGCAGCTTTTCTTTCAATCATTTGCTCACTTTCTCTCTACAAATAACAAACAATATCCTGATTCTGATTTGAGGAACTTTAGCTTCCACTATAAGTTACATGTGCAAAATTGTCATATTCAGTAATAAATTTCATATTAACAATGCAGACAAATTGCATGAAACTTTAATTACAAATGTGCCTTATTGTATAAATATTATGTTAAATTTATGTATAATTTTAAGTATTTTCGTTTAGATAAATAAACTCCTTAAAGTCAGTAGTACAATCAATAATGATACAATAGTTCTAAATATCTTGCCACAAAAAATATTCCATTATCAGCCATAATCTTAGCTATGTCAACATTATGTGATAAAATAGCAATTGTAATAAAAATAACAATCATAACGATAATTTAACATAAAAAACATATTATGTATACGCATGTGTACGCATCAACATAACTTGCCAAAAACATGTTACATCTCATCAAAATAACGTGTTGATAAAAATAATAAGGTCAAATTGTAAAGTATTATTTTATCTTATTAATATAACGAGTACAAGGAAATACAAGGAATAAAAAGAAAATAGAAGAATAAAAAATAAATGATAAAACAAATGAAAAATAAGTGATAGAACAATAAAAGGGCGTAACGTGTTTTTTAAAGTAGCGGCGAAACATGTTGAGATACATAATATGTGTAATACAAATAGCGAATAAATTTCACTCATCGCATACCGCTATCGGCATAACTATGCACGTTAAATACTTCGTAACCCATGTTTTGACATGTGTGACCGCATTAAATCATCATGCAATGCTACATGACGCACTTGACGTCGAATTTCATGTAACATCGCATTGCTTCTTTCAATGTTTATCTCAACATCTATCAGACAGCTGAAACGATTTTCCGCTGCTAATTACTCTGACATGAAATCAACTCGTTAACACTTACACGACCATGCCGTAGGCGCCTTCGCCCATGTATGATAGATTTGTGTAGCGCGGACCGACCTCAAATGTTTGCCCGCGCACTACTTCGCAATTCGGATTTGCACTCGCAGAACCTTCACATGCCGCCATTTTGACACTACTTGGTGGCTCCGTTCACGCTGTGTTCGAAGTCGTGTATTACGCTACAAAAACGACAAGCAATGACACGCTATCGACGCACCACTAGATAGATTATCGTCACCGCAATGGCCGCAACAGAATAGTCCGCTTAGAACGACAAATGCTTCGAAGTATTTAAAGTACGATCCACATATACCAAATCTGAGATCAGCCAGTTATAAAGAGAGAGAACTTAAGAGCCGCCACTCAAAGATCTTCGACGCCCCCTGAAGAAGTGCATGTACACTACGTACATTAAGGTCGTTCTACATTAGTTGTAAGTCGATCGCAAGCAGACGCAATTATTATTGCGACAGCCAACCAGAAGCATCAATAGTGCTATTGACGCTTCTGATTGGCTGTCGCAACAAGAGTTACAATCGACTTGCAACTAATGTAGAACGACCATTATGTGCATTTCTCGATAGTAACGATGAGGTCGCGCGACTCATATCAATTCTACAGACACTTAGGCTGATATTTCACGTGTCGTACGACAAGTTTCTTGGATACGTTTATTGGTTGACGAACAGAGAACCTAGAAATACTCTATTCGCCAACCAATAAACGTATCCGAAAAGCTTGTCATACGACACGTGAAATAGCACCCTTAGGCCAGTATTCATAGGGTGCGTTCCGATATTCACTGTCAGTACTGAAAATCTATAGTTCATGTTACGTATACTATAGATTTTCAGTACTGGCAGTAAATATTGGAACACACCCATTGTCGAATCTTGTTTTAAGACCGTCTTAAGTAATATTTTAAGATGCGAATATGCTCTGTAATTGGTTCATGATACCACAAGACAGTACTTAAGATGATTTTAAATATAATAGCATGTTCGACTGGTTAACCTACTCTGGGTTATTCAGCCTACGTTTATTGGTCGAAAAAGTATTTATAAGCTTTATGATTGGTTAGTAGAGACTTATAACGTCATTAATCGCTCTCGGAGCGATTAACCCAGGGCCAGTCGAACACGCTATAAGATCGGCCTATGAATACCGGCCTTAGGGCGGAATTCATAAATGTCAGTCTAGGGAGCGTCCTGATTGACCACGATACGATTGGATACAACCAACCGATAAAAAGAATTATCTAGTGAATTACTAGTTCGAACCAATCATACAATCTATGTCCAATCGTATCGTGGTCAATCGGGTCCCACCCGTCGGTCTATAACCTTGCTTTAAGCTTTAAGCCTTAAAGGCCATCACACACAAAATTCCGTAAGAACTTAAATCGTAAGCTTAAGGAAATCGATCAATCTCAATCGAGTATTCGGCTCTTCATAATAATGGAGGGATTACGAAGAGCCGAGTGCTCGATTGAGATTGGTCAATTTCTTTACGCTTACGTTTTAAGTTTTTACAGAATTTTGTGTGTGATGGCCTTAAGCAACCACAGTCAATTATTCTCCTTACGTCTTAAGAATAATCGATTGTGATTGGTCAGTTGCTTATGTGTTAAAGCTTAAAGCAGGTTGTAGACCGACATTAAACGTAACTTGAAACCTATCTTAAGCACAGTCTTTTTCCAGATCAGGTTAACCATATATGACTAAGTTTATACGGCAGCTTAAAATACCAGTTTAGTAACAATCGTATTTAGTAAACTCTCGTATCCGATTGGAATATTTTTTTAGATTTAGAAATATACTCCAATCGGATTCAAGAGTTTATTAACTACTACGGTAATTACTAAACCGGTTTTAAGTTGCCGTGTAAACTTAGTCTATATAATACTACTATATGGCGCGTAGAGGAATTTTTGCTATAAAAGAGAGTGAAAGAAGACTGAAGGATAGAGGATGGACTGTAATTGGCTCACTAGAAAAGAGTGTCCTATGATCGCAATGCGCAAGCGTGGCGACAAAATGTAAACATATATGCATGTAAACATAGCGACGTCTTTTCGACGTCGATCGACAAGTCATTTCTTACTGGAAATGTATTAAAGAAACTGAGTAATTGATAATAAATAAAAAAAGTAAATATGGAAAGTGTCTACAACGTTGTGTGTGTATGAGTTTAGTTTCGATAAAGGTACTTTTACATAGGAGCATTAAGCGTCAAGCGTTAAAGCGGTAGCCAATCAACGTGCCACTTTCCGCAAGAACTACAAATATACTTCTGGGACCTGATACGTTGATTGGCTAACGCTTTAACGCTCGACGCTGGAACGCTCCCATGTATTGGCACCTTAAGGCGTCAGGGTCCCTATACTTGAAATAGTTGCATATACATAAGTTTTACTGCGCAGGCACAGATGTCTATATATATTAGGGTTGTGTTCCAAAACGTCTTTTTTGAGGAAATTTTACTCGATACTCTATAGTATATGTAACGTGAACTATAGATATTGAGTAAAATTTTCCTCAAAAAGAACGTTTTGGAATGCAACCTAGATCGCTAAGTTGGGACTTTGACATATGGAAAGGCTGTGACAGGCAAAATATCTGATTCGGCAATAACGTCTTACAACAAAATGACCACTCCCGCTTTTTTCAGTTACTGTATGAAACGTACGAGAATATTTTTATTTCTTTTTTAACTATAATAAAATCAAATTTGTTACTGCCAATATATAAAAAATACTTATAACATTAATAATATTTATTGTAGTAACGGGCATAGAAAATAATAATAAAACATTAATGTTATTATAGTAAAAAATATAATTTTTATTACGATAAGTGCATACAACAGTATATATTATATTTGTAAATATATATATAGTATATACATATACATATATATACATATATATATATATATATATATATATATATATATATATATATATATATATATATACACTACCGTCAAAAAGTTCCCGGATAGGGGTATAAGTCGAGAAAATTCTTAATAAAACGCTAATTACTATGAAAAAAATAATAAATTTTATTTAGTTTACAATTAGAACTAACAAAAACTGAAAATTTTACGAATTAGAACCCATCCTTAGCTTAAAACTCATACCTTTTTTTCATCGAACCAACCTTCTTTGGTGGACAACACCTTTTTCATCAATCGCGGCATCCTTTCTATGAGTTTTTCCAATACAGAATTTGGTATTTTATTCCATTCTTTCTCGAGGGTCTCCCAAAGGTGCTCTTGAGAAGTGGAACAGACTCTCCGAACTCGGCAATCAAGTTCATCCTACAGAAGTTCAATGGGATTAAGATCCGGAGATTGAGGAGGTCATCATTTTGAGCTCTCCGCCTTCCTCTTTTCGATGCAGATAATTAGAACATAATTTAGAGGTATGTTTGGGGTCATTATCTTGCTGCATGATAAATCCACGACTAATTAAACGTTTGCCGGACGAAATATAATGCCTACTCAGAATCGAGTGGTAGTCTTTCTGGTCAAGTATTCCCTTGACTCTGTAGAGATCTCCCACGCCCGTATAATTGAAATATCCCCACACCATCACGGATCCTCCGCCGTGTTTAATTGTAGGAGTTATGCAATCTGGGTTCATTTTTTTTCCTAAGGCGCACGACGGACATACATTCTTCGTTTTTTACCAAAAATCTCGAACTTTGATTCGTCGGTCCACAAAACTTGTTTCCAATCTTCGATGGTCCAGTCTTTGTGATTTTGAGCCCACTGAAGCCCTGTTCCCGCGCCGGAGAAGCGGTTTTTTAATGGAAACTCTACTTTAAAGACCGGCTTTGTGCAAACGATCCTTGACAGTAGTCACCGATATTTGATGTTCATGATTTTCATTGAACCGCGATTGGATTTCCGGTGCGGTAAGCTTCCTATTCATTTTTGACATTAAAACTAAGGACTTATCCTCTGATTTGGAAGTAACTCAAGGCCTCCCGGTGCGAGCCTTGTCCTTGTTACAGCCGGTTTTTTTAAAGCGCGTAATAGCGTCGCTTACGGTGGACCGCGATATTTTCAATTTTTCCACAATATAACGTATGCTGCGATTGTCATCGTGAAGCGCAGTAACTGCTGCACGTTTTTCTATGCTTAAATTAGGCCCTCGACCCATTTTTTTTTTTTTTTTAATGCAAAATACAATGTGATAGTGTTCTTTCAAAAATTCGATTTGAACTCACAAGTGAAATAACAACAGTAACTAAAATACGTACCACTATGTTCTGTTATCAATGTAAACAACTGATATTGTGAAGTGGAGTACGAGAATAATACTACAGAGCAGTTTAGTCAAGACAAAATTTCGACTGTGACGCTAGACTGATTTCCGAATAATAATGGATCACCAGTGTTACGCAGCAACGTCGCATAGACAGGTCGAGTTTTATGTATGTTGTGTAAACAGTTTGGGTATACCATGAGGTCAAATACTATTAAAGAGAAACTAATACGAGAAGCCTCGAGAAAACGCGAGAAGACTTAAATTTTAGGTGTAGGCATTGTCCGGAAACTTTTCGACGGCAGTGTATATATATATATATATATATATATATATATATATATATATATATATATATATATAT
>NW_022639762.1:85938-86086 GCF_010583005.1 Odontomachus brunneus | reverse complement strand
AAACTAATACGAGAAGCCTCGAGAAAACGCGAGAAGACTTAAATTTTAGGTGTAGGCATTGTCCGGAAACTTTTCGACGGCAGTGTATATATATATATATATATATATATATATATATATATATATATATATATATATATATATATAT
>NW_022639762.1:81170-85738 GCF_010583005.1 Odontomachus brunneus | reverse complement strand
TAGACGTCATACAATAAACTTGGACATCTGTCAACATAACTCCATAGAAATATTAATCGATTTGTGTCTGCATCATAAAGTTATTCTCGATTGAAAATGTCAGTTTACGAGTCAAATTTTCGTCATTTGCGGGAGGTTTTAATTTTCTGCTTCAATATAAAGAAATTTGCAGCTGAGATTCATCGAATGCTCTCAAATACTTATGGTGAGACCGCTATTAGTGAAAGAACGTGTCGTGAGTGGTTTCAACGCTTCAAGAACGGTGATTTTGACGTCGAAGACCAGCATAGCGATGGAAGAGAAAAGGTTTTCGAAGATGCAGAATTGGGGTGTATATCAGTTGGACACGGGGCAATTGGACACAGTCCAATCACAAGTCGCTGTTCCAAGGGACCCTACAAATGTCTCTAGTCACACGGTGCTGTGATTAGCTGTGTCCAAATGCACCGTGTCCAAGTGCACCGCTCCCGCAGAATTGGAGGCATTACTTGATCAAGACTCGTGTCAAAATCAAGAAGAATTGGCACGATCATTGGGAGTGACTGAACAAGCCATTTCAAAACGCCTCAAAGCCATGGGAATGATTCAGAAGCAAGGAAATTGGGTGCCGTACGAATTGAAGCCGAGAGATGTTGAACGGCGTTTGTTTGCTTGTGAACAGCTGCTTGAAAGGCAAAGACGAAAGGGATTTCTGCATCGCATTGTGATTGGGGACGAAAAATGGGTTCATTACGATAACCCCAAGCGCAGAAAATCATGGGGAGTTCCCGGCCAAACCGAATATTCACGGCTCCAAGGTTATGCTCTGTATTTGGTGGGACCAGCTCGGCGTAGTGTATTATGAGCTATTAAAACCGCCTGAAACAATCACAGGCGATCGGCAATTGATGCGTTTGAACCGAGCATTGAAAGACAAACGGCCGCAATAGAACGAGAGACACGATAAAGTGATTTTGCAGCATGACAATGCTCAACCCCATGTTGCGAAAGTGGTCAAGACATACTTGGAAACGTTGAAATGGGAAGTCCTACCCCACCCGCCGTATTCTCCAGACGTTGCTCCCTCTGACTATCACTTGTTTCGATCAATGGCACACGGCTTGGCTGACCAGCACTTCCGGTTTTATGAAGAAGTAAAAAATTGGATCGATTCGTGGATTACCTCAAAAGATGACCAGCTTTTTCGACGCGGGATTCATACGCTGTCCGAAAGATGGGAGAAAGTAGTGGCCAATACTTGCGATGGACAATACTTTGAATCATAAATGTATAACCAGTTTTTTACAATAAAGCCTCGAATTTCGGAAAAAAACGGCGAAAGCAAAGTTGTACACCTAATATATATATATATACCCAGATAGCATAGAGATGAACAGAAGTTCCTAGAGAATTCATTTTAAAAAATAGATATAGAATTAGAAAAATGAATACCCGAAGAATTCTTGAAGAATTAACTACAGTAAGTTTGTCTTGAAATATTCCTTAGGACTTCATTATTGTGAATACTTTGCAACTTAATTCTTAGAACACTTTGAGAATTCATGAGGAATTAGGGCTAAGGCAGAGAACGAGACGTAAGCGTCGTAATCGTAGACGTAAAGTAAGGCAGAGAAAAACGTAAGCGTAAGGTTAATAGACTTTCATGATTTACGTTTACGTTTTTCTCTACTTTATTTTACGTCTACGACTATGACGTTTATGTCTTATTCATCTGCCTTAGTCCTTACAAATGTTTTGTTTATAGCAATTACTTGTTGCACCTATATTCAGTATATGCCAATGAGTGTATAATAATTAATTTACATATTTACATATAAATTGTTTAATTTATTGTTATTCGCAGTTATTTATATTTTGTGGAATTAATTATATAGTTTTATATAATAGGGCAAAGAGAGGGAATTGGTGTTAAAATAACTTTTGATATATAAAATTTTCACCTGTATCAATAATAAATATATTTATGCAAAGTATATTTTATCCTTAAGTTTATATTCATGTTTCTAAAATCCATACCCTAACAGGGGAACGTCCCGATTGACCACGGTACGATTGGACACAACCAACCGATGAAGAGAATTATCTAGTGAATTACTAGATCGAACCAATCATTACAATCTTTGTCCAATCGTATCGTGGTCAATCGGGTCCCACTCCCCTAACAGCATGGGGACGTTCTGTAGACGTTCTGAGTAGATCGCAATGCGTATATTGCGATCATATCAGAATGTTCTCATATACCAGGTGTAGAAGTATGAAACCGGAATTTTTTTATACAAATAAGACGTCTGTTGTTCGAAAGTGATAAATAATACTTTATTCAAAATAATTTCCACTGTTTTGAACACATTTTTCCCACCTCTCTGGCAGTTTATGAATGCCGTGCCAAAAAAACTTTTCATCTTTTGAAGCGAACCAGTTATCTAGCCATTTTTCCACATTTTCATACGAATCGAAGCGTTGGTTAGCGAGAGCGTGTCCTAGCGATGCGAACAGGTGATAATCGGACGGAGCCAAGTCTGGAGAATAAGCCGCATGCGGTAGTAATTCCCAACTGAACGACTCGATCGTTTCCTTGACCCGTTTTGCTGTATGTGATGGGGCATTATCATGGAGCAAAATGACATTGTGTTGCCTTTTTGCATATTCTGGTCGTTTTTTAGTCAATGTTCGATTTAAATCGATCATTTGTTGTTGGTAGCGATTAGTATTGACGGTTTGACCAGGTTTCAGCAGTTCATAGTTCATAGTTCATAGTTCATAGTTCTTCGTTCCTCACGTCAAAATCACCACTTTTGAATTTTTTAAACCACTCGAAACACTGAGATTTACCAAGAGCATATTCACCGTAAGCTTCGACAAGCATTCGATGTGATTCTGCAGCAGTTTTCTTTAAATGATAACAGAAAATCAATGCTGTCCGCAAATCATAGTTAGTAGGCTCGAAACGTGACATGTTTAAGGTTATACAAAAATATACTAGAGAATGAAAGTTGGGGTTATGTTTGTTGACAATATTCGTCAGCTGTTAGGAGAATATAATAGCGCGGCAGTAGCGGTCTTACGGTCACTAAACTGAACGCTGGCACCATTTATAGGGGAATTCCGGTTTCATACTTCTACACCTGGTATATTGCGATCGACTGAGTACGTTCTGAGTACGTCCCTATGTCTAGGGTAGCAGCTACTATAGAATTTCGCTGCGAATGTCGTGCGAATGTTTGTAGCAATGTCGACAGTCTCAGGACGGAATGAAAACTGGAAGGTTTCATTACATCACATATAAACGCACACACACATGTGCAGCTAAGCGCGCGCGCTCATATATAAGTTAGATTAGGTTATTAATTGGATATTTTTATTTCATTATAAATTCATTTTTATTAATATAAATTCTTTTACAAATGAATAATATACTCTTTTATTGAGATTATTTATAGCAGACTTTTATAAACACAAATAACCTAATTGATTGCGATTCATCGCCTCCGCGGCGTTCTCGGCCGTCGACGAGCGACGCTTTCAACTACTTGGAATCAATGGGAGCCAGCGATAGCAAAGAATCTTACACTAGGAACCTTTACTGCTAATGGCATCCTTACTTAAAACCAATAAGAAAATGCTATGCGGCTTTATAACATAGAATTACCTCAAACTCTTTATCAGAATATATGAAAATTTCTATGAAATATTAAGAAATATTATGTAATTTATATGTAAAAATTGTTTCGCTAACTCTATTCAATATTTTATGGAATTAAAATTAAGGAAGAAACAGGATTACCTTTAATATTAATCAGATCGATCAATCGATCTGCCTCATCACTGCTCGTCACCACATTAATGGACGGTACCCATGCTACTCGGCTACCGGAAAAAGATCAAAACAGGGTAGCGATCATGAATCTCTCACGTAAACTTCATTTTCATTTTTCATTTTTTATTGTAAGTTATATCACATGAAAAGTGAATGAAAATGTGGAAAGCAATATTTATGTAATATAGATTATTAAAATTAAAATGTAATTACAATATACACAATATAATATATAACACATTAATAAGCATTATGCAACTTAAATTTATAATTATAATATAATATAATAATACAATATAAGTAAATTTAATAAATGAGACGAACGTTAACCGTGAAAGGTGAATTCTCAAAACGTGAAATATTTCACATGAACTTTCAGTTTGCTCGTATATGTTCTTCTTTACATATAAATTGTGTAAGTTTCCATGAAAATTTTTAAGCATCAAGTGATATGGTTTAAATGTGAAAAATAATGTAATACTACGCATATTATGTACAAAGTGAGTAGAATTTCTTATAGTGACTTTAATTTTTATGGCTATACGACAATTGGCATTTGACATACGGATCCTACGTCCATTAAAAATGAACAACGAAAGCCAATTGAAGCGTGATGACGTTGTAACGTCCGGATCTATTTTAGAACATTAATAATATTGTTACGTCCACGATAGATAACTATATAGGGAAATTTGAAAGTAGTGAAATCAGTGACTTACGTGGACGGTCAACAGAGTGATGGCTCCGCTTT
>NW_022639762.1:80444-81114 GCF_010583005.1 Odontomachus brunneus | reverse complement strand
TTTTTTTGTTTCTTTTTAGGATCGGTTGCTAAATGTAATAGTAAGTGTGTAACGGAGCTCCATAACGCGCCAAACATGTGTAGACTGCAGCCGTATGCAGAATGTAACGCATAACCGTGTATTAGAGTGTCGAATACGATTTTTATAACTCGTATGAGTACAAAGATTCCGAATACTCCTGCGGTGGCAGATCCGAAAGTTACAAAGCCATTCCATATTCTAGAAGCGGTGTTATTGTATATTTTGTTTAATGTATCTTCGTCTAGTAAATGCTGAATTGAAATACTGCCGTCGTTAATTGATTGTCCTGCAAATCCTCGGGCGATGGTATGTAATACTGCTCCTTTTTCCGCAGGAAACATGATATGATTGTAACGTTTCGTTTTTTCTGCGTGCCGGATTTCGCTCGCCGGAGTCCGGATCCGTGTGAGAGGAGATGAGAGAGTGTGCGAGAGTGAATGCGCTATTTACAACTTAGATTTATTGGAGACACCAACAACAAAGTACTATTTACACCGAAATATTTACAGTTGATATGAGCAGGGGCGGATGGTAGCCGTGGCACCTATTGGGGCAGCTGGCACGACTGGGGGGGCCCGCGGGGCGCGGTCGCAGGAAGCGAAGACGCCGGTTGGATCGGGCAACGCGTGCGTCTCCAGGAGTTAGGAAC
>NW_022639762.1:77289-80434 GCF_010583005.1 Odontomachus brunneus | reverse complement strand
GGCTGTGTTAACAGTGTATCACCAGGATGGTGTCGTCCTGGATGACCGGTCTCGGGTAAGAGACCGGTTGACGACCTCTCCCCTGGCGCCCGAGCGGCCCCGTTATATCGGCGCGGCTAGCGATATTTAACCGCGAGAAGCGGCCGCGGTGTCCGGCCGGCGCCACGTAGCGGCGCCGCGCCGAGTTAACGCGCGCCGAGGCGCCTCGTGACTCGCGTAGGCGGGTTGGGTGGGGAGATATTAGGCGCGGATCTTCGGTGTCTAACGATATATTTAACATGATGGAAACAAAACTAGCTTCTAAGTAAGTAACATCATAACTAAAAAAAAAGACCAACTATATACACGAGATGATTATATAATAGAATAGAAGGAAGAACGACGGAACGAAGCATGAAGTAGCATAAATAGCAACAAAACATAGCGGGACAGGGTGTCCCGTTACATGATCACGTAAATTTTCTAAGTCTTTCTCGGAATAAATGCCACTTGTTGCGAGTGCGGCTGGGGTTAAGTATGTCCATGTGAGCTTTGTTAAAGGTTTCAGTATCTGGGGTGGTAATACCATGTTTGGTGTTGGATTGAATTGTATCCACGTATCCTCGATATGAAATTGTATAGGTAAAAGAGGATTACAGTTTCTTTCAGTGCTGTATCGTGTAAGAATTCGTGATTTAGGCGTTATGAAGTAAGATGTATTACTGAGCATTACTGGTAAATCGGTGAAGCATGAGTTTGTTCGTCGTAGTACGACTTCGAGCGGTATACACTTTACAACATGTATAACCTCGCCAGCGGCAACAGCCATATACCCAGGTGCCTTCATCAGACGGAAAGCAAATTCGTCTGGTAATAATGTAGCGAGAGACAAGGTATTTTGTAACACTTGTTTTTCTAACTCGCATTTTTGTTGTATTATATCATAATACAGTGCCTTCATCTGGGTCCTAATATGTCTTTCGACATATACAAATTTGGAGTTTATATATGTAAAAATATCTAAATTATCAATAGGAGTTTCTGTTTTTGTTTTGAATGTATTTCCTTGCTTTGTTTCAAAAATAAACAATTTTGGATGCTCAGTTCCCATTAGAGTATATCCACAAATAATATGTGGTCTTGTTAAAGTTAGAGCAAATGTAATGTCTTGTGTTGTCAATGTGTAAATTGTAGTGTCTTGTGACTCTATGTTGCCTTGCATTTTCATGGCATTTCCTTCATATAAAACATCATAATGGTTAAATTTGCATGCTGAATTTGGAAGAGGTTGCCAAAAAGTATATCCATCGTCCGAGTCTAAACAAGTTCCTTCTGAGAGAGGACACGTAGTTCCTGATTTTAATATAACCTTTCCTAATTCTAGATGTACCGGTACATAGGCCGTTCGCAATGATATTGTCACTTGTGCCTGGACTACTACATCTTCCCAAGTGCCATAATAATCAGAGTACATAGCGCCTTTGCAGGTACCGTCTACTCCTGCTTTTCCTGCCAGTGTTACGCTTCTATAAATTGTACTGTTTGGTTTTAATTGATCAATAATTTCGTCTGCTCCTAATCGCAACATTCCTTCACGATGCATGCGTAGACATTGTTCGTGCGATGTTCCTTGCAAATAGCTAGCTTGACCATTGTGCACAATAGAGACGTGAGAGTGCATCCCACAGTGATAAACAGTTCTGGATATTTCTATTTTACATTGTATAACTTCGACGTAATTATAATTAGAGAGTTGTAATAGCTGTATATATGTTTGTGTAGTCTTTGGTGTATCTTGTTGGAAGTCGCATCCTCCAGTATGCATAAGTGATATGGTAGTAGTATTTAGATGTGTTCCTCCGCAATCATATGCTAATAACGCAAGTACTGTACTTAAACCTGAAATGATGATGACGAAAACTGATGCCTATAACAAAATAATAAATTCCTATGATGATGTTGCTTGATATACATATACATATATGTATGTATGTGTAATGTATGTGGTGGTTAATAATTAATGTTGTTGCTTAAAGTATAATGATATAGTTAATAAGAATAATGATATAATGAATAAGTATAATGAATAAGTATAATGATATAGTTAATAAGAATCCAGGATTCTGGTTCGCATATTCTAATACAATTTTGTGTGCTTTCTCCTTTTTTATTTATGCTTTCCTTCATCCTGGGTCCTGGTTCCGATTAAAGCGTAATAGCTTTAATTTATCCGTATGAACAATACGAGGTTGACCTTTATACTTTAATTTGACATTCCGTGGTGGAAGTATTTCCAAAACCTCGTGCGGTCCCGTATATTGATCAGCAAATTTGCCTTTGATAGGTTCTTTTAATAAGTATACGAAATCTCCAACATTAAAATTTTGTTCATTGATACGTTGATCATAATACTTTTTACTCTTTTGTTTGGCTTGAATCAAAGTTTCTTTTGCGTTCATCTGCGATGTTCTGAGTGTATTATAAAGATTAGTGAGGTAACGCTGATATGTTATTTCTGTGTCTTCTTCCAGGATTGGGATTGATGAAGGGAGCCGAGGAGTTCTACCAAACACAAGGGAGAAAGGGGTATAATTAGTTCCTTCATGGACAGAAGTATTGTAGCAGAACATGGCAGTAAACAGATGTTCATCCCAACTGTTGTTAATATTAGTATACATTTTTAAGTATTCAGTTAAAACGTGATGGGACCTCTCTATTGATCCGTTTGATTGTGGTCTATAAGCGGTAGTTCTATACTGTTGAATTTTTAGTGATTTGGCTAGATTTTTCATTATAGACGTAAAGAAGTTTGGAGCTTGATCAGTCAGTAAGGCTTTAGGAGCACCGTATATGCAAATGAAGTGTTTCAGAAAATTGTCGGCTATTGTTTGCGAATCAGTTTGTTTAAGTGGTATAGCTATGCCATACTTAGTTAATAGGTCTTGAATTGTTAGTATATATCTATTTCCAAGTGGAGTAACAGGAAGGGGACCCATAATGTCCATTGATACTTTATCAAACGCAGCGCCCGGGGTGTCAGTAATTGTCATCGGTTGTTTAGTTTTGACCCGTGTTAATTTCTTTAACTGGCATTCTTTACAATTTTGAATATATTTTTGAATATCGGTTTTCATCGTGGGCCAATAGAAATTTTGTCTTAATCGGA
>NW_022639762.1:75878-77279 GCF_010583005.1 Odontomachus brunneus | reverse complement strand
CTTCTTGCACTTCAGGATTAGTAATAATAAAAGCAATTGCCTGAACACTTCGTGCTGGGATAGTCACAGCTTCGTTCTTGAAAAATGGGATACTTAGGTTTTCTATTTTCAAAACTTCAGCTTCGTAATCTATTATGGCGTTATATTTTTTCAGAAATTCGGATCCAAGAATTGCGTCTTGCGGAAAAGTTATTTCGTCACTGACTACCTGGAATTTTGCTGTTCGATTTAAAATTTTTAGTTCAGTAGACCCCTTTGTTTCGATAGGTATTTGAGATATTCCACGTAGTGTCAGGGTATCTTGGTTATTTATATCGGGATCTTTCAATGCACTTAATTTTACGATATTCACTGAGGAACCCGTGTCGATCATAAAGTTACAATTTTTTGTTAATTGTTCTGCACTCAAAATTACGCTCGGTAATGTGGCAAAAGATTCAATATTCATAATTGTAACGGTTCGAGCTTCCGAATTTATTTCTGTATTGTTATTTTCTTTTCGCGTGACGACTCTGGTTGGGAGGATATTAGTGCGGGGCGCATAATATTCTGGGCGGTACCCTGGCTCGCGCCCTGGGTGGCCGGGTTGCCCAGGTCGTTTCCCGAGTTTTGTTGCGCATTTTTGTAAGCTAATTTTTTGCATGCCGATATATCATGACCCGGAAATTTACAATATCGACATATACTTGGTGAATTAGGTCCATGCATTCCTGGGATAAGCGGTCTGATAAAAGGACGAGGAGCGTCAAAAGATCTAGTCGGTATTTGTGTCGGGTGATTTATTCTTCCAGGGCCGGATTGAGAGTTGTAAAAATCAGCTCGCAGTGGTCTGCGTTCTACCGGATCACGAGGAATGTGCCTTTTTTCGCGGGCTTTTTCGACTTCTAGGGTATGAGATAATTTTACAGCCCACTCAATAGCTTGATCAATATTGTTAATAGGGCGATGCTCTATTCGCGTTATTAGATCAGATGGTAATCCATTTACAAATGCTTCTAGCACTTCTCTGTCAATTTCATCTATAAAAGCTTTATCTACGCCACCTCTTTCCCTTCGGTAACGATCTAATATTGCGGCTTTTAAATCTTTAATTCGTCCAGCATATTTTAAAACAGTTTCATTCGGAGACTTGTATATATTTGCTAATTCTCCTCGATACTGAGAGACTGTTTTATCAGGGGCTAAGATTGTTTTCAATTTGTCTAGAAGGCCAGTTACAGTATCATAATAATTTCCTTCTACGATTCGATATGCGTCGCCTTCTAATTTATTAATTATAAGTTGTACTAACTGGGGTTCTTGTGAAGAAGGTAGCAAATCCCGTGCTCGTTCACATGCTTGCGCGAATTGAAACACTGATATTTTATATCCGTCATAATTCGATATATTCGGTAACACGTT
>NW_022639762.1:75179-75868 GCF_010583005.1 Odontomachus brunneus | reverse complement strand
GTTCTTGTGAAGAAGGTAGCAAATCCCGTGCTCGTTCACATGCTTGCGCGAATTGAAACACTGATATTTTATATCCGTCATAATTCGGTATATTCGGTAACACGTCTTTGATTTTTAAATTTGTTTGCGGTGCAGTCGCCGGTGTGTGAGTCGCGTCAAGGAAGAGTGATGGTGACAGAGGAGGCTCGTTTACGCGTTGTTCTAAATTTTCGAATTTCTCTGGCAAGTTTTTGAGAGGCATTATATCAGATTGTAATTGTTTCAAAGTTTGTATTATTACTTCTAATTCGCCCGAACTTGTTTGTTGTTGATTAAATTCTTCCCTTTCACGACGGAGGGCATTCGCTTGCTCCCGTATCATTTTTTCTCTCTCGTCTAATTAATTGTGCAATAATTCCGCCTCTACCGGTGTTAATGAAGCACTAGTGGTTGCAATAGTTTTTTGAGTTTGAGACCGGGTACTGTGTGACATTTCCAAAAGGAAACGCAAAGATCTCTAATATCAATAAAATCAATCGTTCGCTTTTACGAGATCCCACTTCTGACACCAAAAAATATATCCCCTGTTACGTCCACGATAGATAACTATATAGGGAAATTTGAAAGTAGTGAAATCAGTGACTTACGTGGACGGTCAACAGAGTGATGGCTCCGCTTTTGGGTCACTCTGCTTTTCACCGAGTTTACCC
>NW_022639762.1:73265-73578 GCF_010583005.1 Odontomachus brunneus | reverse complement strand
TATATATATATATATATATATATATATATATATATATATACAGGGTGACCTATTTTAATCTATAATTCCGAATATCTTCTAAACTACCCGTTTTACGGGAAAATGGGACAAAAAATTTTCAGGACAGAAGGGTTTATAAACCTGTGCTAATGACCTTGACCTTGAGATGACCTTTCAAGGTTATTTGAAGATCAAGGTCTTTTTTTTTAATAGGAACTCCTATTTTTGACCCCGGATTTGGAAAGAACAGGAAATTTTACGTTCAAAATAATATTTTGAAAATTTTTTATATAACCTTCAAAGGTCAAATAAA
>NW_022639762.1:72956-73164 GCF_010583005.1 Odontomachus brunneus | reverse complement strand
GAGCCAGGAGAACAAGCACCGCTGATTTTCCGCCAGATTCATCAATCGTTTCGCCAGGCTCCCGAGACCCAGGGTAAACTCGGTGAAAAGCAGAGTGACCCAAAAGCGGAGCCATCACTCTGTTGACCGTCCACGTAAGTCACTGATTTCACTACTTTCAAATTTCCCTATATAGTTATCTATCGTGGACGTAACAACGTATAGGCAA
>NW_022639762.1:72251-72876 GCF_010583005.1 Odontomachus brunneus | reverse complement strand
AAGTCACTGATTTCACTACTTTCAAATTTCCCTATATAGTTATCTATCGTGGACGTAACAACGTATAGGCAATGAAAGCATAACGACGAAGTTTGCAAAGTTAAGATACGTATGCATCAGAAAGTTAAAGTGTAATATATTATAAATTGTATGCAGTAAGTAAAATGTAAGTTTATTTTATGTATTTATTGCATGTATTTTATGTATTATTTTATATGAAATATATATTTTCTGCAGATTTATAATTTTAATATGAATAGAATATTTTATCTTTTAATAATTTATCCTAAAATAATCCCAGACAAGCAGACTTCCAAGGAACGTTCTAAAGACATCAATATGTATTAAAAACATGCTGAAAAAATTCTAAAGATGTCCATTCTAAATTGGTGTTGTCTTGAGTATATTGTAATATTTGTTTTACTTACAAATTCACGTTAAATCTTTCATTTTTCACGAGTTTAGTGAAGGTTTTTATCTTTCACGAGTTCATTACAAAATTTTTACTTTTCACGAGTTCACACTAGGGGAAAAGATTCATGATCGCTACCCAAGAATGACGTATCAGATGGCGTTGGTATACGTACCGTTTCCGTATCTTGGAGTGCGTTCAGATTCCTCATCG
>NW_022639762.1:71789-72241 GCF_010583005.1 Odontomachus brunneus | reverse complement strand
ATATATATATATATATATATATATATATATATATACAGGGTCATCGAAAAATATCGGACTTCAACATATTATACCAGTTCAGCAGTACAGCTACAAAGAACAAGTCTCATATATAGGTATTATTCCTAACTTGCGTTTACATGAGGACTTCCGTTTGAGGTTTGCTCGCGTCGTATGTCCCAACGTGCTAGAGTCCCTAGAATATAGAGTCTGGCCATTTGGGCCGGATTCCCTCAAAATGGCGTGTGTATGTCATAAGGGAAAGTGAGCAACAAAAATAAGTTTCCTTGTCGTTTCGTAATGTTTTGGCTAAAAAAGATATAAAAAGAGTAAGATATTTTGTATTGATATTTTGTATTGATATTTCACTTTATTATTGTAATAAACATAAAAAATAAAACTAACATTATCCCAGATAGCACAGAGATGAACAGAAGTTCTTAGAGAATTTT
>NW_022639762.1:71322-71779 GCF_010583005.1 Odontomachus brunneus | reverse complement strand
TAGCACTTCTAGTAATAGAATACATCCGGGTGGGGAATCTGAACGCAGCCTTGAGTCGGTACTTGAAAAATACGCGCGCGATACAAATGCATACGTATCATTTCAGTCAAATCTGAGAACGTACGCATGCGATAGAAAAGCGTACGTATCATTTCTGTATCCCTGAGTGAAATCTGAGAATACTCGCGCGCGAAAGAAAACCGAATGATACTATAAATGACGTTTTAGCGTTCAATTTAGTACGTCACAGATGATCACAATGCAATGAGTACGAAAATGGGATGATACGTAGTACGTCGCGTGCTGTTAAGGTTTTAGAGTAAAAAAACAATGCTTTGCAAAAAACCATAATAGAAGCATTAAAAGAACCAACAGTGCAGGTTATCGATCCGCTAGATGGATTTTTAGTACAGTTGGGAAAAAGCATGCGAAGGCTGCCATACCGCGACAGAGCTCG
>NW_022639762.1:71227-71312 GCF_010583005.1 Odontomachus brunneus | reverse complement strand
ATATATATATATATATATATATATATATATATATATATATATATATCTTCTTAAGCACTTTTCATAAATCTAATAAATAATACTA
>NW_022639762.1:71144-71217 GCF_010583005.1 Odontomachus brunneus | reverse complement strand
CTGCCATACCGCGACAGAGCTCGTCTGAAAATACAATTTTTGACGTTGCTTGCCGAAAAGGAAGATCTTTGTC
>NW_022639762.1:70164-71134 GCF_010583005.1 Odontomachus brunneus | reverse complement strand
GTTAACTATGAAGGTCATTTGAAGGTCGTGGTGATTATTTGAAATAGGAATCCCTATTTTTGACGTTGGATTTGAAAAAACAGGAAATTAACGTGAGTAAAGACACGTCTTCGCGATTTTCATCGCTCGTGTGAAATCCACCACACAAGGTGAAAATCGCTTTCTTGCACGCTCATTGGAGTGAGATATTCTTCTTACTTTTGGCGTTACCTAGAAACAACGACGTGGATGTAGTAAGCACTGTTTCCTTTGGGGTGCTTGATTCCCGTGAGTCCCCTTGCCTCTCACTATTACCTTGGTTATGCTATCAACCACGAAGTAACTATTCGAAGTTGCCTCCGTTGGCTTGAAGACATAAATGTAAGCGTCTTTCGTCAGTTCAACCTAAACCTACGAAATGGCAATTTGTTAAATTTCTACCTTGCGCAGATTTGAAATTAAGAAATTCAACTTTTAATTGTGTTGCTACTAAGTTTAAAAGTTGTGATAGAGCTAATTACGGTTGTTTTTGTTTCTACTCATGTCATGAGTGGAAATTTCTCAAAAGGGGGGAGAAAAATTCATAATTTTTTTGCTTATCTCTTACCAATTTTATTATAAGAAAGAAATTTCAGTAACAATCAGTTTGCACCGCACAGAATATGAAAGATTTTTTAATTTGTGTTGTGATCGGTTTATCTTATTTAGATAATAGAGCTTGCGCGGCTATTCAAACCTTTATAATTCAAAAAGTACTTAATGAAAAAATATTTTATTCTAGCGTTTTGGAAAGTTCTCGAGATAAGCTATAAGAATATGTAGTAAAATGTAGGGGGTTCCATTAAAAAAAATAAGGTTGACCTTGAAGGACATGGTCAAGGTCAAAGTCAAGGTCATCATCTTACTCCCCGCTTGAAACCATACAACTTTGCTATTGGACATTTTCTTTAAAATGCATTCTAACTGAAGATATTAAGGGGGTCCGATACTT
>NW_022639762.1:69214-70154 GCF_010583005.1 Odontomachus brunneus | reverse complement strand
ATATATATATATATATATATATATATATATATATATATATATATATATCTTCTTAAGCACTTTTCATAAATCTAATAAATAATACTAGTGAAAAATCGTTTATCAGTACAACAAATAAAACAAAGTAATATCTGTTCATTTCAATCATAAAATGTATATTTCGATGTGAAGTCGGATGCAAAATAAATTTGATTCAGAATATATGTAATATTTTTATTTTACTTTCGAGTTTTTTCAATTTGTTTTATTAATGTTCTATAAATTATTTTTATTTTTGGTATCGCCTTTTTAAAAACGCAGAAACATAATATATTAAATTTTCCAATCATTTGTGTATCAATCTGCATGTCACTCCCTTACAAACTGTCGAAAAATAAGTCACATATACTTTACACAGTCTAATGAAGAGTTGAAAAATAAAAAATTCAGTTTTTCTTATAGTAAAAGGATTAAGTATATAATAAAAGTATATAACAAAAGTAATAAATTATTTTCCCGACCTTCACACTTCTCAATAGGCAATGCTGTTATTAACTACTATCTTAACCTTATCGTACAGCTACACACATTACGCTTTCACACATTCTTACATGTAAAGTACCTTATCCCCATGGCGCGTTTTTAACAATACGCCTAAATAATAACAACCAATCGAGAATTAACCTAGTATTTCTGTTGTACTGTACAATAGAAAGCCTGATCTTTTATTGGTTAACTTCAGGAAGTTATTGGTTACGCTTTACGCGAATTTAACGAAATACGCGCCATGGGGATTAGGTATTGAATATCGACTTGCAAAATGGCGTAACTTCTAGTAAATTACTATATTACGCAGGTTATGCATATATAAGTTACGCCGCATGGGGAGGCACCCTAATGGTGGAGCCCCATGGCACGTATTTTCGCGTAACGCGTAACCGCGTAACCAATCACATGTTTC
>NW_022639762.1:68891-69204 GCF_010583005.1 Odontomachus brunneus | reverse complement strand
TATATATATATATATATATATATATATATATATATATATACAGGGTGACCTATTTTAATCTATAATTCCGAATATCTTCTAAACTACCCGTTTTACGGGAAAATGGGACAAAAAATTTTCAGGACAGAAGGGTTTATAAACCTGTGCTAATGACCTTGACCTTGAGATGACCTTTCAAGGTTATTTGAAGATCAAGGTCTTTTTTTTTAATAGGAACTCCTATTTTTGACCCCGGATTTGGAAAGAACAGGAAATTTTACGTTCAAAATAATATTTTGAAAATTTTTTATATAACCTTCAAAGGTCAAATAAA
>NW_022639762.1:68427-68520 GCF_010583005.1 Odontomachus brunneus | reverse complement strand
TTCAAACCTTTATAATTCAAAAAGTACTTAATGAAAAAATATTTTATTCTAGCGTTTTGGAAAGTTCTCGAGATAAGCTATAAGAATATGTAG
>NW_022639762.1:62632-68417 GCF_010583005.1 Odontomachus brunneus | reverse complement strand
TTTTTATTTTACTTTCGAGTTTTTTCAATTTGTTTTATTAATGTTCTATAAATTATTTTTATTTTTGGTATCGCCTTTTTAAAAACGCAGAAACATAATATATTAAATTTTCCAATCATTTGTGTATCAATCTGCATGTCACTCCCTTACAAACTGTCGAAAAATAAGTCACATATACTTTACACAGTCTAATGAAGAGTTGAAAAATAAAAAATTCAGTTTTTCTTATAGTAAAAGGATTAAGTATATAATAAAAGTATATAACAAAAGTAATAAATTATTTTCCCGACCTTCACACTTCTCAATAGGCAATGCTGTTATTAACTACTATCTTAACCTTATCGTACAGCTACACACATTACGCTTTCACACATTCTTACATGTAAAGTACCTTATCCCCATGGCGCGTTTTTAACAATACGCCTAAATAATAACAACCAATCGAGAATTAACCTAGTATTTCTGTTGTACTGTACAATAGAAAGCCTGATCTTTTATTGGTTAACTTCAGGAAGTTATTGGTTACGCTTTACGCGAATTTAACGAAATACGCGCCATGGGGATTAGGTATTGAATATCGACTTGCAAAATGGCGTAACTTCTAGTAAATTACTATATTACGCAGGTTATGCATATATAAGTTACGCCGCATGGGGAGGCACCCTAATGGTGGAGCCCCATGGCACGTATTTTCGCGTAACGCGTAACCGCGTAACCAATCACATGTTTCTATTCTTTTAGAAGTTCCAACAGAAATACTAAACGTCGCAATTTATTGGTTACGCGTTTACGCGGTACGCGGAAAATACATGCCATGGGACTTCAGCCTAACTCTAATTGTCGTAAACACTCATTGTAGTTAATTCTTCAAGAATTCTTCGGGTATTCATTTTTCTAGGTTGCGTTCTAAAACGCCCTTTTTGAGGAAATTTTACTCTATACTCTATAGTATATGTAACGTGAACTATAGTTATTGAATAAAATTTTCCTTAAAAAGAACGTTTGGAATGCAACTCTAGTTCTATATATATTTTTTTAAATTCTCTAGGAACTTCTGTTCATCTCTGTGCTATCTGGGATAATATTAGTTTTATTTTTTATGTTTATTACAATAATAAAATGAAATATCAATACAAAATATCAATACAAAATATCTTACTCTTTTTATATCTTTATTAGCCAAAACATTACGAAACGACGAGGAAACATATTTTTGTTGCTCACTTTCCCTCATGACATACACACGCCATTTTGAGGGAATCCGGCCCGAATGGTCAGACTCTATATTCTAGGGACTCTAGTAGCACGTTGGGACATACGACACGAGCAAACCTCAAACGGAAGTCTTCATGTAAACGCAAGTTAGGAATAATACCTATATATGAGACTTGTTCTTTGTAGCTGTACTGCTGAACTGGTGTAATATGTTGAAGTGAGACATATATACATTTTCTCACTCTAACTTATTGCACTAGTTCAGCAGTGCAGCTACAAAGAACAGGCCTTTGATAAGTTAAGTGCTATACTTTTATTTCGTATATAATCAACACATTGTGCATCGTTTTGGAAACAGGTACATATTCTTCTTGAGTATATAATTTCAAGATAGTAATAGTTAAAATCAACAGCGTATCGTTAAATAAACCAACGACGCGGCATAAGGACGTTTTTGCAAAGTCGAGTTTCGAATGTGATTCTTCTGCCAGGAGAACTTCTTATGATACATGTTTACGCACAACCTCGTGTATCAGCGGCAACTATGTAATAATAATGCATGTAATATGTATAATGTAGTCTTGTATTAAACAATCTGAAAAACTCGTAGGTTATGTTTATGTTATAAAAGTTTCGTAGAATTACTAATTCATACAACTAAAAATTAATTAATGTAAATTTAATTTTATTACAACTGATACAGAAATATAACAAAAAGTAATTATAAATGTGGTTAAATATATAGTCTATAACAGTATATGCAAATATTTCATGCTAGAAATATTTTTTTATCTTTAAATATATATAAATATACAGTGTGTATAATACGATTGAAGAATATAGTGGTATATGTTAATACATATGCACACACACATATATGTTTATGTAATTATATATTCTATATAGGAACTTATAAGACAATAAAGAAAAAAATATATTAATAATAATCTACATGCTGTTCAACTTGTATCAATTTTGAACATGGTTCTGTCATTTGATTCACCTCATAAAATAATATGCAATATTGTATTGCGTCTTATACTAAAATTTGTAATTATGTACTAAGTTTTTGTACTAATTTCTTATAGTTCAATAAGTAGTATCAAAATTATAATCACAATATATGATTATTTTATCTTAAGTCAAGAAACAATAGTTACAGTGAGCATATAACTTTTCAAAAATGAATGGGATTATCCCTGAAATGGAACAAATTATCAGTCAGCTTGAAAGAGGTACTGTAGTAACTAAGTTTTTTCCAAGAAAACGAGCAGAAAAGAAAACTCTTATGATACGAAGAGAAACTAGACAGATTGTGTGGTCAAGAAGTACAACATTCAGACCGTTTGATGGTTCAGGTAAATTCCTATTGCTTGATTATTTTAATAAGATTATTTTAATCTTCTTTATATATTGTATATTATAATTTTATATATTGTAATATATATATTGTAATATTTATCAAATATTATAACTGTTGTATATATGAAGCATATATATTGATTTTAAACACTTATTTACAGTGGAAATAAGAGAAGTTAAGGAAATTAGGATAGGAAAACAATCTAAAGATTTTGAAAAATGGCCAGAAGATGCTAAAAAGATTGAGAATTTAAGGTGCTTTGTTGTATATTATGGATCAGAATTTAGATTGAAAACTCTTTCTATATCTGGTGAGTAATATATAAAACTAAAGTGTTGCATTTTTTTTATACGTTTCTAATATACACAAATATTATTAATAATTAACTATTTAATTATCATAATCTTATTTATAACCTAAAATAATGTTGATTTATATCTATTTCAGCTCTTAGTGAAAAAGAATGTGAATTATGGGTTAAAGGATTACGTCATTTAGTACAAGACACTATAAATGCGCCATATCCTTTACAAGTTGAGAGATGGCTTAGAAAAGAGTTTTATGCTATGGAAAGTTCCCGTGAAACGTAAATATTCTTAATAAAATTTGTTTTGTATTTTTATTTGTTTTGTAATTTATATTATATATGTTATTCTAATAATTTTAACTATGTCATATATTGTGATTAACAGAATTACCATGAAGGATATAAAAGCATTTTTACCTAGAGTTAATTGTAAAATTGCTACAAATAGACTTAGGGAATTGTTTCAAGAAGTAGACACAAGAAACCGGAATGAACTTGGATTTGATGACTTTGTTATCCTATATCACAAACTAATGTTTGATCAGAATGTATGTTATTTTCACATATTAATGTTTTGAATATCATTTATATAATAACCTATATATATTGAAGTCCACAAATGTTTTTGCAGAATTTTGCAGATTGGAATAAATTATCGAATTACTCCCTAACTGGACAAACTGTCACGCTTCAAGAATTCCAGAACTTTTTAATAACTGAACAACAAGATAATTTAGGCAACAATGATTTAGAAATATCGCGTTTTATTAGGGAATATTTACAAGATCCTCAAAGAGATATACAAGAACCATACTTTACTTTCTCAGAATTTATTGATTTTTTATTCTCTAAGCAAAATGATATCTGGAATCAAAAATTTAATCAAGTTTCTCAAGACATGACTCGGCCTCTTGCACATTATTGGATAGCGTCATCACATAATACGTAAGTAATCTTTAAAGAAACATGAGTGAAAAAAATATTTTAAGTAATTATAATTTTGTGTTCATTTATAGATATTTAATGGGAGATCAGATCAGCAGTGAGAGTAGCTGTCAGGCCTATGTACGTGCGCTAAGAGCTGGATGTAGATGTATAGAGCTTGATTGTTGGGATGGTCCAGATGGAATGCCATTTATATTCCATGGACACACTCTCACCACTAAAATTAAATTCTTGGATGTTATTAAAACTATTAAGGAACATGCTTTTGCTACATCTGAGTAAGTTAAATAAATAGAAAGTGAACACATTATTTTCATATCATTACTATTTTTTTCTTATATATATATATTATTTATAGATATCCTGTAATTTTGTCTATCGAGGATAACTGTACTTTACCTCAACAACGTAAAATGGCAACATCTATGCAAGAGGTATTTGGAGATATGTTGTTAGTCCAACCTGTCGACAAAAATGAAACTTTTCTACCTTCTCCATACGTCTTACGTAGAAAAATTTTATTAAAACACAAGAAACTTCCCGATGGTGTAGATGAATCTTCGTTTCTTGTTCGAAATGATGAAAGTAGACAAGAGATGGATCTCAGAAATACTGTAAAAAATGGGATTCTTTATTTGGAGGATCCTATTGACAGAGAGTGGAATCAGCATTTTTTTGTACTAACACAGCAGAAGCTATTTTACACAGACACGTTTTCGAGAACACAAGAAACTGAACATGATGATGACGACGAAAGCAACATTCGAAGATCGTCAGACGTACGTATACATATATATACATGTGAGATATATAAGATTACTCCTTTTTTTGACAAATAAGGATTTTTTAATTCGATTTAAATTTTTCATGACTAATTGCAAATTCAGTTGGAAGCACTATGCGCATCTGTGCACAATAAGGACGATTCATAGTCCGTTCTTATATTTCAGCTGTATTTATAAATTTTTATTTTATATTTAAAGTCGTCTTATATTTATCTTCAGATGTTATATAAATTATTGCACTGATTATATAAATATAAATATTGCTATATAAATATATAAATATTGCACAGAGCATTTGGAGGTGAATTTAAGACGATGTTCTTAAATATAAGAACAGACTATGAAGAGACTTTACTACACGTTAATGCGCACTAATGCTATTTCTAATTGGATTTACTATAAGTTGCGCCTTATTAGATGATACTATTTTTAATTTCTAGTTTAAACCCAAAATACCTTCATCAAACTGCAAGTTGAGTTTTCTTAAGTGGAATGTTATTTTTATTTTAGATAATAATTCTATATAAAAAGTTAAAAAAATTGATAATTTTTACAAATTTTTACTTATACAGGATGTCCCGAAACTACCGCATGTTATTTTAATGGCAGATTCTTTAGAATATTTCAAAACGAAAACTCATACAGAAATGTCGAGGCTATAATAGTTTTCAAACGGGAAGCGATTATATTTCACCAATAACAGGGCTGAGATTTCGCACGCTCAGGCACGTTGAAATGACAAGTGATAAAGTTTTCCTATGAATATCACTTTTTTTACGATATTATGATCATTGTATAAATTTACAATAACATTGTCATAATATGTTTTGCCGCTTCTCTATGCTTTACATTAGTGTATTTTTTATACGAATAATAGTTGTAAGACATCTTAAATATGATTCAAGTAAAAATAACATATTTCAGCTTAATCTGTCAAAGCATCGATCAATTATTATCATGAAGGTGTTCACTATTCTATATAGCATCTTTATCACTTGTCATTTCGGCGTGCCTGAGCGTGCGAAATCTAAGTCCTGTTAATGGTGAAATATAATCGCTTCCCATTTGAAAACTATTATAGCCTCGACATTTTTGTATAAAAGTTGCCGTTTTAAAATGTTCTAAAGAATCTGCTATTAAAATAACATTCGGTAATTTCGGGGCACGCTG
>NW_022639762.1:60880-62291 GCF_010583005.1 Odontomachus brunneus | reverse complement strand
TATATATATATATATATATATATATATATATATATATATATATATATAATGAGATAAAAGTGTGGAAACCCTTCAATATTTTGAAAAATATGCATTTCCTAAGGAATGTTCTATACAAAAGTTATAGCGTTTGTAGTGTCACATTATATTAGTAAGACTTATTAGTAATATTAGTAATATTAGTAAGACTTTGAACAGCGTTGCCAAAGTCAGGACAAGATTACGTCGATTTTTTTTAATGAAACCACCTACTTTTTATTACATATTTTTATAACTTATCTCGAGAGTTTTCAAAAACACTGCAATAATATATTTTTTCATTAAGTATTTTTTGAGTAATGAAACTTGAAGGTGACAGTACCACCGATATTAGCATTACCCAAAATGCACCCCGCGAAGATTGCTCGCTCGGATTTATGACACTTTTGCGTGCGTGCGTGCGTGCGTGCGTGCGTGCGTGCGTGCGTGCGTGCGTGCGTGCGTGTGTTTGTGTATAGGGTGTCCCAAACTCTTTTTATCACAATGTAGAATGGGTTGCGATGAACATAAAAGTCCCATTTTACCGTTTTGCGATATTCGCAATAATAACTGAGAAATGAATTGTAAAAGATTAAGGAAAACTGCATGTTGAATGGTTAAGGGTGGAGCGCTCGCGGCCTAATAATATAGCGCACGGATGTCAGCACACGATGATTGGAAAAACAACGCACTATTGCCTATACTTATATCGCTGCGCTCCTACGTCTCGCTTCGGCGCGGTGCGGCAAGACGGTAGGATTAGAGCGATATAAGACGTGCGCTGACATCTGCCTGCTACATTACTGCATCGCAAACACTCCTCCCTCAACCATTCAGCGTGCGTTTCTCCTTAATCTTTTGTAATTAATTTTTCGGTTATTATTGTAAATATCGCAAAACGTTATAGGACTTTTATGTTTACTTCAACTCGTTCTACATACCTACTTAATGTGATAAGGAGAACGTGGAATATCCTGTATATGCGTCCCCTGGGACGCCTTAAAAGTGTGGAAACGGTCGAATATCTTAGAATTGCATTTGCACATTGCGTTTTAGAAAGAAAATGCTTTAAACGGAAGTTATAAGGTTTATAAAAGGTTACATTTACTGGTAATATCTATTTGACTTTGGATAGCGTGATCATGGTCAGGTTAAGAAGGTTACATTGATTTTTAAAATGGAATCCCCTATTTTTATTGCATTTTTGTAGCTTATCTGGGGATCTTTCCAATTAGCATTACCCAAGGCATACCGGCATTAGCATTACCCAAGCTAATACCAAACCCAACCACGTGGAGATTGCTCGGTCGAAACACACACACACACACACACACACACACACACACACACACACACACACACACACACACACACACACACACACACACACACA
>NW_022639762.1:56347-60793 GCF_010583005.1 Odontomachus brunneus | reverse complement strand
CACGCACACACGCACACACGCACACACGCACACACGCACACGCACACACACACACACACACACACACACACACACAAAATTACATTAACATTTATATTTAAAGAGAGAAAAATATATACAGGGTGTCCTAAAACCACCGGAATTGCTCTTAATGGTAGATTCCTCACAATATTTTAAGAAGAAAATTCTAATACAAAAATGTCGAGGCTATAATAGCTTTTAAACGGGAAGCGATTACATTTACTAATGGCAGGGCTGATATTTCGCGCGCTCAGGTACGCAAAAATAACAAATGCAAAAGTGCTCCTATTAATGGGACGCTCTTTTTATGATATTATTGTCATATTAATTTACAATGTTTTCGCTTCTCTATGTATTGCATATTAATACATTTTTTCACAAATAAAAGATGTAAAAACTAAAGGCATATCAAAAATAATTCAAGTTAAAATTTGCATATTTCAACTTGAGCTGTCAAAGTCATCGATTAACATTACCATGAAGGTGTCTATGCTACGCTGTGCGAGACAAATATTTTGTAATAGAATTAATAGCTGTTTATTTTGTATTTTAGAACATTTTGGAATGTTCGTAACGAAATACAAATTGCTATGGTTTTAGTAAAAATTAATTTAAACAATAATTATGATTCAAACGTATTTAATAAACCTTAATTTAACACACTTTAAAAAATTAACACTGTTAACATATTTAACGAATTTTAATAACAACAAAACAGTTCAACAGATTAAATAACAAACTAAAATATTTTTTTACAATAAATGTTAAAATAATAAAAGTGTCCACCATCGCATTCAATACATAATTGTGCGGGTCGCAATAGACTGCTTGTTGCGTTTATAATTATGTTTGGTGTTATTTTAACAATTTTACCTTACAATTCCTCGTGATTATTAACTGGCTATTTATGTATACATGTTTTTTAGTATGATCGCATAAATAGTAATTCAAAGGTGTCATATCGAGTGACTGATCAATTTATAGGACCAACTTCTCGAAAATTTTTTATTCAAAGTGTAGCACACATTCCGCATTATGTAGTAGAATTTTATTAGAAAACGCGACGTCGTCGAATATTTAATGAAATATTCTTTAACAATTCTGATAAATTATTATCTACAAAATTTTTATAAATAGTATCATCAAGTCTTATAGGCATTTTAAACATTCTAATCTGTAATTTAATATGTTAAAGATATTATATCATTTTTTTTTACATAAGCTATAATACAAGCAATAAACAGAAAACTTACTGTTAAATTATTCTGTTTACCGTCCCAAATTGAAATTAAAATGGCGTTGATAATTTTGGATACGATATTCGTGTGGATTTTCATTTCTATAAGTGTGAGAACTGTGTGTATTAAAATAACCTTCCTGCGTATAGCAAAATTCGTTTGTAAATAAAATTGTTTTAATGAAACCCGGTACTTGTGCCAATAACCATGTGTAAAAATTAATTCTGTGTGCATAATCTTACTGTAATAAATTTAGAACTTTGATGAAGTGATAAATATGTATACATTCTGTTTTATTTTAAAATGAGTTGTACTGAGTTCTTAGACATATTTAATTTTTAATTTATTTTATGTACATATATTAGTAGATGTATCTTCTTCACACATTTCTAAAACTACTTCATTTTTATTTATACGAGGGTACCGTTCACATCCGGCACTAATAATAAGTATATTACAATATAGGAGTATAATCCATTTTAATCTTTTAGAGGAATATTAATTCCTAAATTAACAAGAAATATTATTTTTTTATTAAAATAATTAATTAATAAGAAAGAAATATAGGATCCTCTTAACTGAAATTAAAAATTAAAAAAAAAAAAATATTTATACATATGAGCGATTTATACGATATCTTTCACTTATTTCATCTGTTTTCCCTTGCTTTCTCTTGTTAACAATAAATAATTGATATTCTCCTCTTTAACAAATAAATTATAATATTTTTCTAAAAGTTTAAAATGGATTATACTCCTGTTGAGTATTATGATATGCTTATAATTTATAGTGAATGTGGTCAAAATGCGACTCTTGCCGCACAAAAGTACTCACTACGGTTTCCTGAGCGTAGAGCTCCGACTCAAAATATAATTTTGCAGTTGATAAATCGGACACGAGAAACAGGATCTGTAATACCCCAACGCAAAAATATTGACGTCGGACGTCAACGATACGCCCGTATAAATAAAAATGAAGAAGCAGTTTTAGAAATATGCGAAGAAGATTCATCTGCAAGTGTACGCAAAATCAGCCGAAGATTAAATATCTCGAAGAGTTCAGTACAACTCATTTTAAAAGAAAACAGGATGCATGCTTATCATTTCACCAAAGTACAAAATTTATTACCGCAAGATTATGCATGCAGAATTAATTTTTGCACATGGTTATTGGCACAAGAACCGGATTTTATCGAAACAATTTTATTTACAGACGAATCCTGCTTTACGCGTGAGGGTTCTTTTGATATGCACAATTCTCATATTTGAAGCAATGAAAATCCACACGAATATCGAATTCAAAACTATCAACACCGTTTTAGTATAAATTTGTGGGCTGGTATACAAAATAATTTAATCGTAAGTTTTCTGTTTATTATTTATATTATAGCTTATGTAACAAAAAAATGATGTAATATTTTGGATGTAAGATTTGTTTTAGAACAATGTATATCTATGTAATATCTATAACATATTAAATTACAGATTGAACCGTTTGAAATGCCCATAAAACTTAATGGCAATATTTATCAAAATTTTATAAATAATAATTTGCCAGAATTATTAGAAAATATTCCACTAAATATTCGGCAACGTCTTGTTTTTCAACAAGATGGTGCACCACCACATAATGCGAGATATGTACGCCAATCTTTGAATGAAAAATTTCCGGGTAGATGGCTAAGACGCGGTGGTCCTACAAGTTGGCCAGCACGCTCACCCGATCTGACGCCTTTGGATTATTTTTTATGGGGTCATATTAAAGAATATGTGTGCAAAGAACCAATTAATACTCGCGAGGTATTACGAGACAAAATTGTTGAAGCAATCGTCACAACGACATTAAACATGATTAGAAACGCAACAAGCAGTCTACTGCGACGCGCACAATTGTGTATTGAATGCGATGGGGGACATTTTGAACATTTATTATAAAAAATATTTTAATTTATTATTTAATCTGTTAAACTGTTTTGTTGTTATTAAAATTCATTAAATACGTTAAAAGTGTTAATTTTTTAAAGTGTGTTAAATTAAGGTTTATTAAATACGTTTAAATTATAATTATTGTTTAAATTGATTTTTACTAAAACCATTGCAATTTGTATGTCGTTACGAACATTCCAAAATGTTCTAAAATACAAAATAAACAGCTATTAATTCTATTACAATTTATTTGTCTCGCACAGCGTAGCATAGACACCTTCATGGTAATGTTAATCGATGACTTTGACAGCTCAAGTTGAAATATGCAAATTTTTACTTGAATTATTTTTGATATACCTTTAGTTTCTACATCTTTTATTTGTGAAAAAATGTATTAATATGCAATACATAGAGAAGCGAAAACATATTGCAAATTTATATGACAATAATATCATAAAAAGAGCGCCCCATTAATAGAAGCACTTTTTGCATTTGTCATTTTTCCGTACCTAAGCGCGCGAAATCTCAGCCCTGCCATTCGTTAAATGTAATCGCTTCCCGTTTAAAAGCCATTATAGCCTCGATATTTTAGAATTTTCTTCTTAAAATATTGTAAGGAATCTACCATTAAGAGCAATTCCGGTGGTTTTAGGACACCCTGATATACACATACAGGGTGTCCCACACTCTGCTTATCACATTAAGTAGGAATGTAGAACTGGTTGAGGTGAATATAAAAGTCCTATACCGTTTTGCGATATTCACAATAATAACTGAAAAATTAATTGTAAAAGATTACGGAAAAACATGCTAAATGGTTGAGAGTGGAGCGCTCGCGCTCTAATAATATAACGCACGAATGTCGGCGTGCGATGATTGGAAAAACAACGCACCATTGCTTATACTTGTATTGTTGCACTCTTATATCTCGCCTTGGCGCGGTGCGGCAAGACGTAGGATCAGAACGATATAAGATGCGCGTTGACATCTGCTTAATATATTATTGGGTCGCAAGCGCAAACTGGGTCTTCTCTCTCAAACATTCAGCGTGCGTTTCTCCTTAATCTTTTACAATTAATTTCTCGATTATTATTGTAAATATCGCAAGGCGATATTGGACTTTTGGATGTTCACCTTAACCCGTTTTACATTCCTACTTAATGTGATAAGGAGAGTGTGGGACACCCTGTATATAAATGTAGACATATGTATACATATATATACATACATATATATATATATATATATATATATATATATAT
>NW_022639762.1:55151-55708 GCF_010583005.1 Odontomachus brunneus | reverse complement strand
GAAAATAGCTTACTTTAGTTATTTTGTTTAATTGCAATTAGTGGTGACCTCAAACTCGACCTTGTTGGTGTCCTTCAAGGTTATTTCAAGGTCAAATTTTTTTTTCTAAAAGCCTCATTTATCGTCGGCAATTGAAAGAGCGGAAGTTTTTATACTTTTACTTTTAGCGTTACCCAGAAACAACGGCGGGGACGTAGTAAGAACTGCTTCCTTTGGAGTGCTTGCTTAACGTGAGTCCCCTTGCCTTTCACGTTGGGGTGCTTTATTATCGTGAATCCCCTTGCCTCTCACGTTGGGGTGCTTTATTATCGTGAGTCCCCTTGCCTCTCACGTTGGGGTGTTTTATTATCGTGAGTCCTTTTGCCTCTCACGTTGGGGTGATTTATTACTCTCACTTACGTGAGAGGCAAAGGGACTCACGATAATAAAGCACCCCAACGTGAGAGGCAAGGGGACTCACGATAATAAAGCACCCCAACGTGAGAGGCAAAGGGACTCACGATAATAAAGCACCCCAACGTGAGAGGCAAGGGGACTCACGATAATAAAGCACCCCA
>NW_022639762.1:53022-55141 GCF_010583005.1 Odontomachus brunneus | reverse complement strand
CTTACTACGTCCCCGCCGTTGTTTCTGGGTAACGCTAAAAGTAAAAGTATGAAAACTTCCGCTCTTTCAATTGCCGACGATAAATGAGATTTTTAGAAAAAAAAATTTGACCTTGAAATAACCTTGAAGGACACCAACAAGGTCGAGTTTGAGGTCACCACTAATTGCAATTAAACAAAATAACTAAAGTAAGTAATTTTCATCAATTGCGTTCTTCGAAGATATCCAGTCTTCAAAATTAAATAACCTTTGAATGACCTTCAAGGTCAACCATGATTTATGGCCTTATAATGTTTTTGGACGTAAAATTTCCCGCTCTTTCGATTGCCGACGTCAAAAAAGGGGGTTTCCATTAAAAAAAAATTGAGCTGACCTTGAAATAACCTTCAAGGTCATCGTCAAGATCAAATCCAAGGTCACCATTGAATTCCTCGTCAAAAGTTACTACAAGAGTGACCTTAACATTTTTCAAAAATAATTTACCTGGGAAATTATTCAGGTGTTTCCAGACTTTTTGGACACCCTGTATATATATAATTTTAGGTTGATATTTTCAATTTTTGATTTGACCATGAAATGGGATTGTTTAAATCCTTTAAAAACTGATTTTTTAAATCTTTTTTTGCAAATTTGGATTTTATGTGTAAAATGAAGCTTATAATTGCATTTTTGCTAGATTTTTTTAATCTAGAAATAAGGTTTAAAATTAATTAGACAAAAAGTAAATGTTTGCTTACGACTTCTGACTATTGATCGTGGAATTTTTGATTGATGATGTTAGAAGTAAGAAAATGTACATTTCCGGGTAGATAAATAGGTAATAGATATATTCATAAAATGACATCTGTAATCGATTGAGTAAATGTGTAAAATAGAATTTTATTATAACAAGCGATAACCGGAAAATAAACGTTACATAAAACTTACTTTTTTAACTTACCTTATTTCATGATTTTGTTAGGGTTAAACCTAACTTAACCTAACTTAATTTTACGGTAATTAATTTTTAGAGTAAAAGAAATTCAGACTATTTTATAGATCTGTTCGATTTATTGTAATAAATCGATGTGTAAAATAGAATTTTATTATAACAAGCGATAACCGGAAAATAAACGTTACATAAAACTTACTTTTTTAACTTACCTTATTTCATGATTTTGTTAGGGTTAAACCTAACTTAACCTAATTTAATTTTATGGTAATTAATTTTTAGAGTAAAAGAAATTCAGACTATTTTATAGATCTGTTCGATTTATTCCCTTACGAAAAATTATTATAAGAAAACTACTGTCTCTCTGTTTCTCTCTCTTCCCCTCTCTTCTTCTCTCACCCTTTCTCTCCCTATCTTAAATCAAATTGGAAAAAAGTTTGAAAAAGAAAAAAGAGAGGCAATAATGGAATAAAGAAAAATGTAACTACCGTGCGTTACATGCTGGATTACGTTTGCCAGTTCGGTTCGGGTTCGTAGGGGGCTAAATAATCTTTGAACCAGTGGCGTAGATTTACTAATATGTCGTCTATTTAAAACAGTTGTCTAGTTACAGATGGTATGTAAAGTTAGTTTCAACGCTGTTGGTATGTGATTATTGTGTGTACACGGCGCTTTTGTGTATCAAGTGTCGGCGTTTATGCGTAGCAGGTATCGCGAGCAGTTCACGAGACGCGGTCGGTCTTGTGTCGCGTTGATTTTCCTTCACATGCTGGATCTTCGCTTGCATATCGTTGTTAGCATTTGCTAACGACATTTATTTAAATTTCCCTCAGTCTACACTTTCTCATCATTTTTCTTTTAGAACTCTTCTAACACTTACATTAATAATATTTTATTCTTTTCGGTTAAGGGGATGCTGGAGTCGATGACGAACTCGAACAATGTCGATAATGCAGAGACAATTGTCACTAACATAATCACGCTATTCTTTTCGTATTTCTTGTATATACAGAACTTACATGAATGTGTGTTGCTTTGTTTTCAATGAATTATTCAACGAACTATTGGGTGTACAACTTAATTCGGTCCGTTTTTTTGCTTGAAAAATGCATTTATTTGAATGATAAAATGAATTAATACAATATTGAAAGTATTGTCCATAGCTAGCCACTACTTTTTCCCATCTTT
>NW_022639762.1:48351-53012 GCF_010583005.1 Odontomachus brunneus | reverse complement strand
AATCACCACTTTGAAATCGTCGAAACCATTCTCTGCAAGATTTATCCGACGGTGCAGATTCACCATAAACTTCCACAAGCATTCGATGCGCTTCAGCTGCACTTTTCTTCCAATTGAAACAGAAAATCAAAACTTCCCGCAAATGGTGCTTATTTGGAACGAAACTCGACATTTTCAGTAAAAATTGAACTTGTTGTGCAAAACTCAAAGGCTTGTAAACAATATTTGGTTGACAGATGCTGACACTTCACGATACAGCAGAAATCAGCTGTCGCCGTCAACCATTTATAGCACCTAGAGTTTTCTTTTGAAAACGGACCGAACTAAGTTGTACACCCAATATATTTAACGGAAAACTTAACCATATATGTGTAGAAATCTTTCTGCAAACTTTTTCAATATTTTTAAGCTTCCAAATGCAAATGCAAAGATAGAGCAATGTTCTTCAAAATTTTTCTGTTTGAAACATCCACATTTTTAGTATATACAAGCTGCGGAATTTTTGGATTAGACAAATATTACATTAACTGACAGCTTGAGATTTTACATTAAAAATTTATTGTTCATTTTCGTCATATATCGAGCAATGCTCCTATTTATTTTTGCACGTACTTTTATTGCGTAAAAGTATTTGTAATTCTGTGTAACCAAAACGACGTAAACTTTGCAGAAAAATATCAGTATTTTGTCGGTAAAGTTTTCAGCTTCAGCATCTCCTTAATGTCCACAAATATAAAAATACATAATTTAATTATTGCAATAAGATGAAATACATAACTAATATGTACTAATATATATATATATATATATATATATATATATATATATATATATATATGTTAGTACATATTAGTTATGTATTTTATTTTATTGCAATAATTAAATTATGTATTTTTATATTATATACATATATATATATATATATATATATATATATATATATATATATATATATATATACATACAGGGTATAGCAAAAGTACCGGAACGGCAAGATAACTCGGTGGGGGAGCATTTTAGAGAAAAATGTTTCAGACAAAAGTTGTAAGGCTTAAAAAAACGCATTCAACGATAGTAGTTATTTGACACAGGATGGCGTCGCCAAGGTCAGAACAAGGTCAACTTTGCTTTTTTAAATGGAAATATGTATTTTTTATTACGGCATTTTATTCTACGTAAAAAAGCAAACAACTTTTGCTTGAAAAAATTTTTTATACGACCTCTATTTTTTAAGATATTTACGTAAATATCTTAGAAAATAGAGGTCGTATAAAAAATTTTTTCAAGCAAAAGTTGTTTGCTTTTTTACGTAGTATAAAATGCCGTAATAAAAAATGTGTTTCTATTTAATAAAGCAAACAACTTTTGCTTGAAAAAATTTTATATATATATATGTATATATACACTCGTCAACAAAATTATTGCATAAATAAATTCATGTCGAAATTTCGCGCAATTTTAAATAGCCATAATACCGCAAAACATTATTGTATTTGAAATCTTCTTTTTTTATTTTAAGGAGTGAAGTCTGTAGTTGAAAGAGCATTTATCCGATTTTGAATTTACTTTCCCCCCTTCCTTCAGTCTTTTCAAAAGTAAAGACGTATTGCATCTTTAAAAAATTGCACAATTTGACGTATCCTACGGGGCGAATTAAAATTTTTTCGTAAATTTTATGATAACTATTATAAAGTATAGACTTTCCCCTGCAATTAAAAAAAAAAAGTGGATTTGTATGATTTTTTTTCGCGGAGTTGCGACATATTAAAGTTACCTATTAATTTTAAATTTAAATGAGTACAATACAGTGAAACACTATCGTATTTGAAATCTTTTTTTATTTTGATTTGTGAAGTCTGTACTTTAAGAAATATTTGCCCAATTTTGAATTTACTCTCTCCTTCCCGCAGTTTTTTTAAAAGTAAAGACGTGTTGCGTCTCCAAAAAATTGCACAATTTGTACACCCTGCTTCTTCTATGGTGAATCTCCCATGGCGCATTGCGTCCAAGCACCCGGGGGCTGCTAAAAAATTGGTGTCGACCCCGGGGCTTATTTGTATTATTTGCACTGGCTGAGGAGGGGCAACGGTGGAGACGGGCATACATGGGCAGCAGGTCTTAAAGGATAGTAACCTTTGACTTTGAGAGACTGACAGCTCTACTATTTGATACAGTACATTGTTTCTTTCTGTAGTCGCCGTGCGCCTTGGTATTGTGCCAGAGATGCCGCTTCCGAACGGCATCTCTGAGCGTTACCTAGGGATAGGAGAGTGTCGTGAGTGTGGAGCGTCAGGTAGCTCAGTGGTTTAGAGCAGTCGCCCGGCAAACGAAAGACCTGAGTTCGAGTCCCGGTCTAGCAAAACCGCGCATTTAAAATTGTGCGAAATTTCGACATGAATTACCTATAGGGTGCGGCGCCAAAATCCGGACAAAATTCAATTTGAAATTCTCGCCGTTCTATACCACTGGTAGATGTCGCGATTAGCGTTCAAATAGCTTGACGCATGTACTAAACCATCATAACCTCGAAACAGTCGCAATGTTGAAACCAAGTGCGAAGTATAATCGAAGAGCCGCGATTATCGATAGTGTTCGCGTTGGGCGCTCGGCGACAGAAATCATTCGGTTCTTCGGGTACCCGAGATCGACTGTGTATGATGTCATCGCAAAGTACAATAAGTCGGATAAGTCCAACGAAGGTTTTGCAACATCATCCAGTGAGGGTGATGTCATGCCACCGCATTTCTTTAACAGAGGGGAAAATGTCACAAAAGAAGTTTATTTGCGTGTTCTGACAAATATAGTGAAGCCGTGGATGGAAACTGTGTCGTCTGGAAAGCCATATGTTTTCCAGCAGGACGGTCCGCCCGCCCATACAAGTCATTTGGTGCAAAATTGGTTGTCGGACAACGTCGACATGTTTTGGTCGAAAGAATTCTGGCCTCCCAACAGTCCAGATTTGAATCCTTTGGACTTCTATGTATGAAGCGTAGTTGAAAGGGTCACGAACAAATCCAGATATCCAAACGTCGCATCATTGAGAGCCGCTATTGAAGCGGCATTCACCGATATGGACCGTGACACATTAAAACGCGTCTGCGCACGCTTCAGACCGAGAATGGAGGCGGTCATTCAAGCAAGCGGGGGATATATTGAGTAAATGTGTTCTTTATGGTCTTACAAACAATGTGGTTAAAAAAATTTTGTAAACCTTTTCGTTTTTGCAATAAAAAATATGTTTGGAGAAAATATATAATTTATCCGGATTTTGGCGCCGCACCCTGTATGCGATAATTTTGTTGACGAGTGTATATTATATTTATATATATAATATATATATTTACATCTATTTCTCAATTTCTCGCCGCCACCTAATACGTTTTCCTCTTTCTATGGTAATATCCCACAAATGTGCATTGTGTTCAAGCACCTGAAGGGCTGCCAAAAAATTGGTGACAACCCCGGGGCTTATTTGTATTATTTGCAATGGATAAGTAGGGGCAACGGTGGAGAGAGGCATATATGGACAGCAGGTCTTAAAGGATAGCAACCTTTGACTTTAGACAACTTTAGACAACTTTAGACAACTTTAGATAACTGGATAACTTTGGATAAATTAGATACTTTGAGCCAATTTAATATTATGACGCTATAAATATTTTGCGCCAATTTAATATTGTGACGCCATAGATACTTCGCGCTAATTTAAAACTGTGGCGCCATCTATTGGAAAAGGAAAGGCACTTCACTTTTTTGTGGTCGACGACGTTTCTTAATGAGAAACTTAAGCATTTGGTATTTGAAATAAAAAATTTTCAATATTATGCATTTGGAGCAAATAAAAAGACATTTTTGTAAGTAATTGGACCCTGAGGAATCGATTAATCACACTTAAAAATCGATCAGATTAATCGTTATGGCTGTACGACAAATCTGACTATGAAGAACTAAACGTGTCGCGTATAATTATATAGCCGGCCTCGCAGCCCGTGCCGCGCTTCGCACGTGTATTTGGCGCGAAACTACCATGTCTCTTGATATTCCAATATTTTTCAATACTGTTTCAATAGTTTTCTTATATTGGTCTTAGTAGTTTTTTGTATAGTTTTTTCTCGTAGGGGTTGTATCATTTTATGAACATATCTTTTTATTTCTACGTAGTTTGCAGGAATTTTGAGCATACATTTCTCGTTTCTCATGAGCATATATTTTCTCGTTTCTGACTTCATAAATCAAGATGGCCGCGGCGAGTAGCTAGAGGCCTTAATTATAACTTTTTCTTTTCTTATATTTAATTTACACATGATCTCATGTTCAGTGATAGATACAAACGATGTTATTATTACTTTAAAATTTATATGAAATATCATAGACATATCAATAAAGGCAAGTTCGATTTGAATCAATCAGTTAAAGCAAATCTGATTTTTACATAGTAAAATATTTTGAGCCTATTCTTTTCAGCTGCATTGCTGAACTGATGCAATAAGTTAGAGTGAGAAAAGATATACTTGTTTTACTAGTAACTTAACTTATTGCACTAGTTTAGCAGTACAGCTGAAAAAACAGACTAATAGACTTCTAAAAATGTTAACTCGTATTCTATATATATATATATATATATATATATATATATATATATATATATATATATATATATA